>NC_059380.1:52500-165000 GCF_019703515.2 Myxocyprinus asiaticus | reverse complement strand
GTTTCGGTTACAGATGACATTGTAGAAATTCACTATTCACAATCAGCCATGATTAATTTAATCCAAGAGTGAAAGTGTCCAATAACAAGACGGTTACTGAGATTAATCGAGTCGTATTCAGCTGGTCATGTGATTCTAACATGGTACCCCCCATGAGGGGACCCTCCCCATGTAGAATAAAACAGCTTTTATAAGGATACTGATATGATTTCTCATCTTATGTGAGTGCTCATGATTTTATACATGTTTCAAAATTTCAGTTCATTTCTTTAGGAGTAAAACTTTTGTAATGGGGAAAAAATGACTGAGTGCACCTTTAATCACAGCTGGTCTGTTCTCACTGTTTCACATCTCAGATTGTGTGTTAATGTGATGGCTCTCTGTGCAGTCCATTTGAGCTGAAAACACACAGAAAACCTCAAATTAATCAAGAATTCTTCACACTGAACACTTCTACTCTTATGAGTCATGATTGTGCATCACTGAAGGATATAAATGAGTGATTATATTTTAGGATGACCTGTGTTGATGTATTTTGTAAGACCTGCCTCGTTGGTTTGCCTGCTGATTTCAGTGTAGTGCAACACAGTCTCATGACAGATGTGAAGTGCATGTCTGTTTTAAATGTTGAGTCATATGCCCAATTTCATTTGTAGAACTGGGTAAAAATATAGACTTTCAGAGTTTGTTTACACGACAACGATGTACTAAAAACGGAAAAGTTTTTCCTTTGCATTTTTGAAAAGTTTCGCGTACAGACGACAACGTTGTCAAAACGATCCCCGTTCACACGGATCTGCGAAAATGACTAAAAACGCTGTATTATGCATGCCAGGCCAGTAGTTGGCGATGTCACTTTGTAAAGAAACACTACGCGCCTGTGCACATAAGCATTCTTCCACAGAGCGGTGAATACAAACAATGAAGATGGCGATTGCCGGTCGTAGCAGTGATGCAGTAAATCTACACTTTGCTGGAGCAGCGTCAATAAACTCAAAATCTTGAGCAGCACAAACACAGTCCTGTAGTCCGTCATTGTAGTTTTGAATGTCTCACGCGTTGCTTTGAAGTACTCACGTGCAAGCCTATAGACTGAACACGTAATACGCGTGCGCATGACGTCATCGTTTTCACAAATTTGCATTTTTTTATGTTTACACGGAGACGATAACGGCATCGTTTTCAAAAACTTGCACTTAGAAACCCGATTTTCAAAAGTTTGCGTTTTCAGGCCCCAAAACACCGTTGTCATGTAAACGAACAGCCAAAATGAATAAAAAGTTTTCCGTTTTTCGTTGAAAACGTTGTCGTGTAAACGGCCCCTCAGATGCGTCGCAGTCTTCATTTGAACAATCTTGATATTGATTCTTAAATCTCAAGATCGATCTTTTACTCTGTGCGCAACTCTCCACTTCAGTGAGAGGAAATCACTCGCATTTGCAAACAAATTTCGCACTATTTGACTAAAGTGAATATATTTGGCAACTGGCTGGTAAATGTTTAGATTTCACTCAGCATTAATTGTGTTGTTTACTCGTGAAGTGTTCAGCAACGAGATGTTTCACAGCGTGTTGAGAGTTAAAGTGGTTCCGTATAATGTGTGTCCAAAGACGAGATCCACACAACCCATTTATCATTGATTAATTAATGTTTCTTTTAAAACCCTTTCTGTTCTTTACAGTCAGTTGTTGATCAAAAACAACAAAAATAACCATTTAATTTTAATGACATATAATACAGATGAGATAAAGCCGTTCAAGTCTCTCGTTTATATGCGCTCATTTACAGACACTCTTTACAGAACTGCTGGTTTTCTTAAAGAGACAGTACCAGTTCAACGAATACTTTTTTTTTTCCATAAAATTATGTAATTACACAATAAAATTGTAAAAAAAAAAAAAAAAAAACATATGAAATGTAATGTTATTTACTGATTGAATACATGGGTTTGTTTATTTTAAAAAAGCCAAAATGATGAAAAACTACGAAAATATGAATTTTACTAATTGTATTTTATTAATGTACCTAGTTAGAAGGTCTTCTGTATAATGAACAGCATTATCTGGAAAATAATTTCTTTCAGATGTAAGCAAAACATACATTATAACCCCTATAAATACATTAAGAAACCCCTATAAATCAATATCGAAGCGAATTGGAATCAAATCGAATCAAGAGCATGTGAGCATGTCCAATTTGGAAATCTGTATCAATTCCCAGCCCTTTTCATTTGTGTGTATTCACTTGAAGAAGAATTGTGTGCACAACACAAATTTTTGAAGATATTTTTCATCATTACCTGCAATCTGGCCACAGAGATCTGCTTGTAGATCAGTATGATCACTCACTGGTCAATCAGAGCAGGATTTTTTGGGAGTCGAGACATCTCATTGCTGGCTCACTGTACGTCAACACATTCATACTGCATATGATTTAGATTCCACATTAAAGGTGCTATATGTAAGATTGACAACAAGCGTTTGAAATGGGTACTGCAGTCCAAATTCTAAATATTAGAGAGTTGTGTGCCCCGCCCCAGACTCGAAGCTCATGCGGGTTGCCAGAATGTTGACATGCAAATTAGCCAACTCAGCGTCTGTTTTAAAGGATTTCTGGGCTTTAAGCTGTCTCCATCTTCTAAAGACATCTCCAGTATTTATCTTGTTTCACTACGCCTCTGGTCATGGTGGTTTTTAGACGGATGGCGAGGCTTTTTAGGTCGAGTGGAATCTGTTATCTCTGATCCAGTTTGTTTGCTGGCTTCCATGGCTGCAGTACGCAGTGATGTTTACCTGCAAACTTTTCAAATCTGGCAACCCGGCGGTGTCGAAATACTATTGGTGAGTGTGCAGTGGGCGGGATCACACAGGTCAAAACATAAACAGAAATTCCGGCCCGGAATGGAAACTTCAAAGTAGAATATACTGGCTGTAGCATTGTTATCGGAGAAACCAGTATTTCAACTTAGCATGTTTCCTAATTCTCTAATGACATATTATGGTCATTTTATGATTTAGTACAGTAAAAATATTACATATAGCACCTTTAAAAAAATAGACTTTTCTGATTTATTGAAATTGAATAATTTGGCCTTGTTATAACCAGCTTTAGCAGCAAGTCACCTGAAATGCAAAGCCGTAATGTCTTTTTACACACACTGGATAGAGCAGGGCTGTGTCAACACAAGTCATAATTTCTCACAATGAGAATGCTGCCTTGTGCTTTAATTCACTTTAACTGATGTGATAAATGATTGAACTAAATGTGACTGCAATTATGGCACTTTGTGTCTTTCTACTCGTCCAATGGTGTTATTGTTCAAGAGGAAATGAATGCCTATTATCCTTTGTCTCCAGACCTTGACTTTGATTGGCTGTCTCTTGATGGTGAGCTTTGGCTTCCGATTGGTCACTTGGGTCCAATAGAGGTGTCAGTAGTATAGATTTGCCATGTGTTCATGGTGACGCCCCTCATGATGTTCTCAGAGCAACATCAGAGAGGACAGGAGAGGATGACCCTTTGTTTGGGGCACACGAGACGGGCTGGTGTGGACACTGGCACAGAATGGTGTTCGAGGGGCCGACCTGAACCGAGCTGCCCTGTTCAGACCGCTGCAGAGCTCTTCTATTGTTGCTGCTGACATGCCAACGTGTGGAGGCTTCCCTCATCTGCCTGGCGCCTGACCGAACCAACACTGCCTCAGTGTTCTCCTCTACGTTCGGAGCCGTTCCTCCACAATAACTTCCTAACAGCGACACTAGAAGTGGCAACTGTGGAGAGAGAGTGTGAAAAGTGCAACAAATACGGTGACAACCTCTGAAAAATGGGATCCATTCTTGTATGAAAATGAAGTCAGTGATGTTTTTAGTGAGATGATTAGAATTCCTTTAGTTTTTATTAATGGGACATACTCCACTTGTGGTTCCTCTGCTAGGACACGTGTGTAAACTTGAGCAGAACTGACTTCATGGATCCACTAAAAATCACCACAACACCAGTTCATTCAAAGTGAAGTTAGTTCTGAGTAAAGCTCCTGCAGCATTTCAGTGCAGATCACACTTGCTTTTCAGATTTTGACATTTATACATTTTTGAGTGTGACTTACATTTCCAAATAGCTACTTCTGCATCCACTATCAAGATCTCAGTTATCATGACGGAATTGGATACCCATAATGCAATAATGTGCAAATGTTTCTCATCCTCATATTTTTATTTAAAGTGATTTATCATGAAACACATGAACTTCAATGCAGTCAGGCAACAGTGTTTTTGCATCTCTCACGTAAGGCCTCACATTCTCTTCGTGCCGTCATTTTATGCAATATGGATTAATGTGACAGCTTGCCAGCTCATCAGTTTTTCTCTCCTTACTTTTCTCTGACATTTTTATTTATTTATTTACTGCTTCTTAAAGTACTTAGATCTGTCATGTTTGTCAGACCTTTTAATTGGTCCATTCTCCTTGGATGAGACATTGTTCAACACACAAACTGCTAATCCCAGTGTTAAACACCGCTGTGGAAGCTCACTGCAGTTCTTACTTCATAGCACCTGCCATATATTTACACCGTCAGAAGTTGTTAATGACCATTGAATCAAGTCAGCATGAAAAAAGAACTAATTGGCCATTGAAGACAAAGAGCTACATTGTGAACACTTTCAATTGATTCTACACTACGATATTAGTGGCACTGCTTATGCTCAAGGTTGGGTTTTGAACCTCTAACGGGAAGTATTTAACACATTCTTCAGCGTTTGTGCTTAAGAAACACTCAGAACTCCTTAGCCACCTTTCAACAATGCCCTGGCAGCCGCTCAAAACACTGAAGCGTCATGGCAGTGAATTTTACACGTGCAAACAGCACTCCAAAATCTAGTTTCATAATCACTGTCAGGGCACATGTATGACATCATCAGTGCACGCAGAAGCTCTTGTTTACTACAGCATGTGTTTCCCTGACCATCACCATGAGCCCATGATTTGTTTGTTTTTTACCCTTTCTCCATGTTTGTATATGCTTGTGTGAGCTAACCCTGTTACCCTGTGTGTGTGTGTGTGTGTGTTTACCTGTGTTAGGTGAGTGTGTGTGTGTGTTTACCTGTGTTAGGTGAGTGTGTGTGTGTGTTTACCTGTGTTAGGTGAGTGTGTGTGTGACATGTCAACTCCACTACCTGTGGTGATCTCAGTGTGGGAACCTGAGCAGCCCTGACAGGATGTGGAGCACAGGCCTATAAATAAATCACATTTGCAGTGAGTCACTCTCCACGCTGCCTTCAGGGAAAGAGACACAGAAAGGGTTGGGGGTGGAAAGAGGGAGTGAAGGAGAAAATAGGAGGGAAAGTAGAGAAAACTAGGCCATGCTGGTGCTCATCATAGATGATCCATACAGCAAATGGTCTTGTCTGTCTGATGCTTATGATGTTGCCATCCTGTTGCCATCACTGTGACAGATGAATAAAAACCCTCTTCTGTAGGATCTGTCAGATTCATCCTGAACCTGAAGCCTCTTTCTGAGGTGAATGAGAGAGAGAATTTGAAATGAATATGATCTGTCCAGTCTCCCTGTGGCAAGGCTTTGATTTCACTGGAAACAAGAGCAGGGACTGTGACCTCACCATCTCGCCTGCCTGCATCACTTACAGCCATTCACAATAGTGTGGCCTGTATTGTTCATTTCACACATGCTGTAGGAAAGAGATGAAGCAGTTGACCTCTATATTGGTGTGTTTGGAATAAATCTTTACCACACAGATCTTATTAATCACTGAGCATTACAGAGTCCTTAAATCCTCTCGAGGGAGTAAAGATGAAGAACTAAACCGTGATGAGCAGAAGAGAAAATGATGACGAAGGACACTTCAGAAACACTGCTAGTTTTTGTTTTTAATGTTTTCATTTGAGATGCAATTTGACATGACGATACACTTAGTTTGACAGCTGGCATCATTTGGAACGCCCTGCAGCCTTCGCAGTATGGGGGGATGGAGCCCCTCATGATGTCATATTATGGGTAAATTTGTCTGTCTAGATCGGTTTTACATGCATTCACTATGTTTAAGTTGTAAAAAACTATTTGTTGAGTCAACTTAAAATTGTCACCCCGATGCCTTACAATTTTGAGTTAACAATAAAATTCATGTTGAACTGACACACCATTAGAGTGGACTCAACAAACAATGTTTTGAGACAACTAAATAATCCAAAATTGTCATAAATTACAAAACTGTTTATATGTGTGGACTTAACACGATTTGTTCAAATAACTTGAATATTCTGGCAGCTGGGGTTACCCAGGATGCATTACAGCACCCACAGTTTTGACGTTTTATGTTCTGATTAACTCTAAATGCTGAATTTAAATCTGTTCACTTTGCCAATGGTTTCAATGAATAGTTAGGTATCCATTATGGTATGTATTTACATTTTTTGTTTTATGTGCTCACCGTTTTGGAGTAAAGTAGCACCAGAAGTTGGGTAGCTGCATTCTGGTTTTCAAAACATTTTCTGACTTAAGTGAAAGAAACTATGAAGAGTTCATTAGTTATAAGCATTGATCTGTTTATACTATCACTATTAATGTTTAGTGAACTTGACTTTTATGTCAAGAAATCCCAGCAACATTAACTACTGTAGAGGAGACTGTCTTGATATTCAATTCCAGCATGTGAAATAGTCCTGTTCTGGAGCCACATAGACCTCAATAATGGTGGCTATTAACAAACATCAAGTAAAAAGATAAGCTCTTAACATCACCACACAACCAATAACTAACAATGATGACAAAAATAACAACATACTGTAAATAAAGTCAGCAAACAGCAAAACAAGAACCTGTTTGTTTAGATAACTTTGTTAATCTTGTTGGGACAGCATTTGTATGTTATCTAATGTGTATTTTCATGTAGAGGAATTCACATTTCTTAGTATCAAAGATCTCACGATAAATGAGGCAGAGTTACTTGACACCAAATGTAGTTGATATAACAAATGTTTTTTTATTATTATTATTATTATTAACTATTTTTATTGATTCCATTCAACAAATTAAGTAAACATAACAGAAAATACAGAATGAAATTATATAAAATTAAAGCCTTCACCCACCCAACACAAACATGCACCCCAGTGGTCATATATCTATCTATCTATCTATCTATCTATCTATATATATATATATATATATATATATATATATATATATATAATAAAAACAAAAAACACACACACACAAAACAACATAAAAAGTGTACTTTCAAAAAACAATAAAATTGCACTCACACATTTAAAACTAGAGATCCCTGTCTACTGCCCCTCCCCGAGAGCCTTCCAAAAAGGCCAAATATCTGCCCCATTTCCTATCAAATAACCCCAGATTGCCCAGCCTTCTATACAACATCTCCTCAAATGCCGCTACCCTGCCCATCTCCGTGCAACACTCTTGAAATGAGGGCGCTCCAGCCGACTTCCATCTCCTGGAATAACCCATCTGCCGATCATAACACTGGCCAGGACCCAATTCTTTTAGTATTTATCCCCTGTATTAATGACCACCCCATCACCTAAAATACAGAGTCTGGGGCAAAATTAAATTTGAGTGCCCAATACGTCACACATAAAGCTCTGAACCCTCAGCCAAAATTCCTGGATCTCAACACACCACCAAAAAACATGGGTTATGTCTCCAACTTCTGATTGGCATCGCCAGCAGGTGAGTGTGTCTTTAAGACCAAACCTATACAATCTAGAGGGGGTCCAATAAAATCTATGTAAAATCTTAAATTGCATAAGAGGCACCCTTGCATCTCTAGATACAGACTTGACATTTTTTTAGAATCGTAGCCCACACTCCCTCCTCCAATACCAAGTTCAAATCTTTCTCCCATAATCTCTTGAGATAAGTTAAAGCTCCATCCCCCAGACTCTGAATTAGCAGGGAGTAATACACTGATGCCTCATGACCTTTTCCAAAAGCAGTAATCACCTCTCCCAGAGTATCTGCCACTTTAGGGGGGTGTATACTACTCCCAAAAATAGAACAGTGCAGGTGGCACAGCTGTAAATACCTAAAGCACTGAGATCTGGGAATCCCAAAATGATGACCCATATTTTCAAAAGATCTCAACACTCCACTGTCATACAGGTCACCGAGTGTATTAACCCCCCTCACAATCCACTCTGACCAGCAGAAAGGGGACTTATTAATACATAATTTTGGGTTCAGCCATATGCTCAAGGCAACATTTAAAAAAATGTCTGAGGGTGTAACTTAACTTCTCCGGTTAGTTTGATAGAAAGGCTTTGCATTGGCAAAATAGGGGCAAGAACTTCCTGTTCAATACAAAATCGGGGAGAGGCTCTCTCAGGTGGAAGCAACCAATGAGCCAAATGTCTGAGACTGAATGCATAATAATAAAACAAAATCTTGGGTAGGCCTAGCCCACCTTTGTCAATCGGCCTATGTAATTTATTAAAATGTAGTCTGGGACGTTTACCATTCCAAATGAAATACTTCGCTATGCTATCAAATTGCTTGAAATAAGAGAGGGGGACATCTACAGGGAGAGATTGTAGCAGGTAGTTGAATTTTGGAACACAATTCATTTTAATAACATTAACCTTCCCAATCATAGATAAATGTAATGAAGCCAATCTGCCCACATCACTCAAACTTTTTATTAAAGGGTCAAAATTAACTCTAACTAAATCAGACAAATTTGCTGGGAATAAAATTCCCAAATACTTAATGTCCTGCTTGGGCCACTGGAAGGCGCCCGGCTGGAAAGCCGTTACTGGGCAGTAAGCTGTCAGAGCCAAAGCTTCGGATTTAGACCAATTAACTCTGTATCCTGAGAACTTAAAGGAATTAATAATTCTGTGGAGGCAAGGCATAGATCTAGTGGGGTCGGAGACAAATAATAAAATATCATCTGCGTAAAGCAGAAGTTTATGCAGCACACCTCCTGCAATAACCCCTGGAAAATCATCCTCCTTTCGTATCACAGCTGCTAATGGTTCCAGGGCAACACAGAACTATAATGGGGAAAGAGGGCAACCCTGCCGAGTGCCCCTATCCAGAGTAATGCCTAATGTTATCAGAAGAGCTACGGCCCCAAATAAACCCCTCCTGATCTATATGTATAAGAGATGTCATAACTTTACTTAATCGGTTAGCCAAAATTTTGGACAATATTTTTACATCTAGCTGGATCAGGGAAATTGGACGGTAACTCTTACACTCGCTTGGATCTTTGTCCTTTTTAAGAATCAGACTGATCTGGGCTTGTGTCATGGTTGGCGGAAGCTTTCCATTCTTTAATGATTCCGAATAAACTTCTAACAAAAATGGAGCCAGTTCTGTAGTATAAGATCAAAAAAATTCTGCGGCAAAACCATCTGGCCCTGGAGCTTTGCCTGTAGGCAAGGCCTTAATTACCTTGCCAAGCTCCTCCAAGGTTATCTCAGAATCAAGAGAGTTTTTTGCTCATTCATCAGTTTAGGGAGTTCTAATGGTTCCATAATGTTTCTAATATCTTCATCAGTAGACAAAGACGTGGAACTATAGAGATCTATAGAAAGCATTATTAATATCAGTGGCTGAGGTAAATATTTCACCACCAGCAGATTTAACTTAGGGGAATGGTAGAAAAAAACTGTCTCTGTTTTATATATCTGGCCAAAAGCTTCCCTGCTTTGTCCCCCGACTCAAAGTATGACTGTCTTGCCCTGAATAGCCAAAACTCCACTTTCCATGACAAAATAGTATTATATCTGTATTTCAATTGGGTCAATTCTCTGAGACCGTTAGACGACATTCGGCGCTTCAGCTCTGCCTCTGCACTTCTAATATTCCCTTCCAACTCCACGAGTTCTTGTGCTTTGGATTTTTTGGTGAATGCAGCATACTGTATGATCCGACCCCTAAGCACTGCCTTAAGTGCCTCCCAAGCCACGCCCACAGAGGATACTGAGGACCAGTTGGTCTCCATATAAACTTTAATTTCAGCCTTTAGCATTTGTTGGAATTCAGGATTTTGCAAAAGGGATACATTAAAGCGCCAACTATATGATTTCCTTTTCTCCATATGTGGCAAAACATCTAAACTCCAATTGATTAATCAACAACAACTGAGGGACTTATATATATTCTATAATAAATGTTATGGACTGATGAAACTTTTTTTTATAGTCCCTACCAGATGGGTTCAAAAACCTCCAAATATCTATAGATATTTACACATCCTGTGAAGCGTCAGTGTTGCTCTAGGGGGTTTACACACTTTTGCTTCACTATGATCAAGGACTGAGTCTATCAAAAGATTAAAGTCTCCTCCCAATATTATATCATGAGGGGTGCCAGTGGCTTGCAACATCCCTTCAAGATCTATAAAAAAGTCCTGATCATCAATGTTAGGTGCGTAAATATTAGTCAAAATCAGACTTTGCCCCTGAATTTCTGCTAAAACAATAATGACTCTTCCTAATTTATCTTTAATCTGTTTGAGACATTTGAATTGTAGATGTTTACTTATCAATGTAATTACTCCCCTGCTCTTACTTGAGCCAGCACTAAAAAAAACATGTCCACCGCATATCTCCCCACATTTTTCAGCTTCCTGCGGGGAAAGATGCGTTTCTTGAAGAAACACTATATCATATTTCTTACACTTAAGAAGAGAAATAACCTTCCTTCTTTTTATGGGGTGCCCCAACCCATTCACATTCCACGTGTAGAGACAATCAACATTAGACATTTTGACAAAAACAAGATTATAAATACCACTTTCCAACATTAGTGCAACAATCAAACCCTGAACATCCCTTAGAACAAAACTAACAGAAAAAAGAAAAACGTGTGCATTAACCCCGTGCATGACAACGGCAACCGCCGTCCATCCCTCTAAACTCAAATAGTCCATGTACGCTTACGAGAGTCCCTGTGACAACTTTGCCGTCGGATTGCTCAAGTCCGGTGTTTCTATACAAATGTTGTGAGACAGAATTTTTAACAAGTGTTTTTAAGTGAACTCAACTAATATTTTAAGTTTTTGAAGGTGGTTAGTTGTCAACTTAAGCATGTTGATACAACTTAACACCAAAATTCTTTTTTACGGTGCAGAAACATCACAAACCTGTCAGCTCGGCTGTGTAAAGACGCTAATGGAACAGCTTTTGCCAGTTAAACTGCTTTCCTGTGATGTGTGTAATGTGTATAATCTATGCTCCTGTATGTTTCAGATACAGCACAGGATTTGTTCTAAAGAGAGTTAAAAAAAATAAACGAAAATTTGCATTTGAATGAGGTGTTTTTATCATGACAGTTTTCAGCCTCGTCACGCTTGTCTGCATCTGGTTTATGTATCCGACTGTTGTATCCACACACTTTAGCAGTAACCTTGACAGAATGCCTGATGTGAGCACTATACATCACCACCTGTCACATGACACATGGCTATTTTTGACAGCGAATAGAGATTGTGGACGTGTATCCTGCTGTCAGGCTGCTGCGTCTCTTGCTGTCATTCCCTGACTTAATCTGCTCCTGTGTGACGGCGGTTAAAAATCTGAATGTTTCTGCACTTTGTGAATGTGTGTTTGTGTGCAGCTATAAATATACCGGAGTATGAAACATTGCTGGATGAGCTGCTCATTAAAATGGGAGAGAATCTCTTTCAACTGGTTTAATCTCCACCAATTTGTGTGTGAATAAACCAAACTACAACCTAACCTTTGAAAGGAATAGTATTACCCAAATAATGAATAAATGAATCATTTCATTCAACATTCATTTGGAGAGGGAGACCATGTAATGTTATTTTGTGAACATGCACTAGATGGGCTGCTTTTAACATGTTTATGTTTGTGTAAGCAACGGACCAAAAAGCTCTTCTCCCCACCACATCTCTAATTTGCATAAACATGTATTAAAATATGATGCGTTAAAAGTGCACTCAATAACTCTTTCCACATCAGGTGTTGGCAAATGACATTAGTACGCATGAATATGGACTTTCTTTTTTCAATCATTTTTGCTCGACAGTGCCTGTTCTTTTTCACTTTCATTGTCGGGAAAAAAAGCTACTCCGTAAATGATATACTTTTGTTTTATACGGATGTCAGGATTTGTGGATCTAATTCCATCACCGATTGCCTTTGCATTTTGAAAATGTTATGGAGACTTTTCTGCAAGAAAAAAGCCCTCCACCTCAATTTTCCCCAAAACATTTGCTACACCTGACTCTATAAAGCCAAAATAAGTCTTTCATAACATTATTTTAATAAATCATAACCTGAACCGTTTTCTTGAAATATGGCGAATATGCCAGAATGCAGATAATCTGGGATTATGATCCAGATGGAGAGGATGGGCAGAGGGTTGTTCACGTGCTCTCCAGCAGTTCCAAATCCTTCATCAGTTAATTAAAGACCTGGGGCCTTTGAGCAGTGCATATCACAGTGCAGGTATAATGAAGTGAATAGCAGAGGTGTGTGTGAGTGTGTGTCAGGTACACACAGCTGGTTAGGCTGTTAGTAATCCCACAAGAGCAGCTGGCACCAAACCATGTACACAGTGCATATCTGAAAGTTGGCGGCAAACATCCCCCAGGACAGAGTGACGTCCCGATGTAGTTCTGTGTCCACGTCACCGCTGCTGTGATGTTGCATCAGCTGTCTCACTTGTCTATCTAGTTCTTTCTCTATCTCTCTCTTTCAGGTCAGATCTATTCTTAAAGTCAGCATGAAATTCAAAATTCACCCAATTTAAGTCTTTGAAAAGACTGTTTGACTGATATCACTTTGGCCAAATGCTAACCCATTGTCAAATAGATATTTAGGCTGCTGTTGTTGTAATGCAGTAATTTAATACTTGTTAAAAGAAACAGTTCACCAAGATATAAAAGTTCTCTTTTTATTTACTAACACTTATGTCATTTTTATCCATCGTATCACTTCTAAACCACTGGAGTCATATTGATTACGTTTATATTGCCTTTATATCCTTTTTGGAGCTTGAAAGTGTTGGACCCCATTGACTTGCATGGATATATTCACATCATATCTACATGTAAATAACTTTATTTGTGTTCTGCAGAAGAAAGAAAGTCATATGAATTTGAGAAAGCATAAGGATGAATAAATGATTAGAGAATTATCATTTTTGGGTAAACTATTCCTTTAACTGTTATGTAATAAAGATTAAAGGAATTATATAGCAAATTAGGATAAAAAATGTAACCAATAGTATTTGTGTTAATTCTCTGGAGGGTGAACGAGATCATCAGTATTCTCAGAAGTGTGTGCCCACGGTGTTTCAGTCCTCCATAATCCAGATTGCACTACATTCTGATATGACATTTTTTCTCGTTAAATATCCTGTTGCAGAGATGGGTCGTTCATGAAAGATTTGTTCATTTTGAACGAATCTTTTATATGACTCGAAAGAACGTCTCCATTCAATTATCTTGAATTGGAAAATGTGAAAAATCTGTGCTCGTGTTTCGTTCATTTGATGCGGGACAGCTGCATTGACGCAGAAACCTTAAATACAGGCGGTTAGTTTGATTGTATTTTTGCATTTACAGTGTCACGAAGCGTTTCTGGTCTCAGATTGTAACTTCTTTATTACTTTATTACTAAGTGTTAGTTAAAGCTTTAAACTCTCTGTATGATGGGAAAAAATAACATTGACTAATGAATTGATTTGGAATAAACTGTATTTATTTTTCCCTCATGATGCATCCTCTTGTTTATTATTTATGTCCTTATTATGAACTGTAGACCCGAATCAAGTGTGCCTTAAAGAATTTCCCTTGAATTTACTGATAGTCATCTAAAACCATTTTACTTCAATTTTACACTTGGCAGAAAATATCTTGTAAACACTTCCTGCATTAAATACATGAAAATAGCTCATCATGACAATTCTTATGATTTTAAAATGTATTTTATTGTCACACTACATGTATTTATCACGATACAAACAACTGCAGCACAATGAACTGTGAGCTGTTAAGAGAAAAACATCATTTGTGTTCTATGTGGAGCCTAGTAGCAATCACGTGATAAATTAATGAAAGACTCCGATCCAAAGATCCATTCTTGAGCTGAACTAATCAGTTCTGTTTCCTGTACAAAGCCTATGCTGCTATCACGTGACTAATGAAGGAAATGACTTGAATAAAGATTTGTTCATTTTGCTGAACGAGATTAATGATCCAAGTCAGTAAAATTATCCGATCTTCCCATCACTGTCCTGTTGTGGGTTGCGAATGCTGTTTCATGTTGACTTTAAAGGGTAAGTGAATATGATCTGGTAGTTTTTGGGGAATGAGAGTGGACTGACTTCCCCATTCGGCTTGCATTAGTATGAGACACGCTTCATGTCTGTTTCACCCTGAAAAATCAACTCCCGTGCCCAAATTATACACTGTCCCAGAGTTCCCAAGACAGATTTTAATACACTGCTTTTAATGCATGGGTCATAGTAGAAAAACCCCATTTGGCCAAAGAATTGATGTCACCACAATGATTTCATTCTTGATTAATTTCGTGTCCAGGTGCTCTGAATCTGCCCCTCGTCTTCTCTCTTTTTTTCTCTTTAATTCATTCTTACTGGATTTCTCCTTCTTTTTGTGCACACACATTTTCCTAGAGTGTGATGTTGAATTCGGTGACAGAGAGGAATGAACCAGCCTTAACAACAGTTATTTATGGAGACTTTAAACACATTGGTAGGCTGTTTTGAATGAACATCGATTGTGCCATCGCAGCACTTTTAATACTGTAAGTGGCTTTCACGGAGACACAGAGTTAAATCAGCTGTCCTGCTCTTTGCATGTGGCTGTTTGATGTCAAGTAGAATAATGAGAGCAGATTAGTATGTTCTGGCCTCTTATTGCAGTTACGACAGTAGAGCGATATGACTGAAAGCAAGTTAACTGCGTGGAATATTTCATCAGTGAATAAACTTGTCATTATTCAAGGAACTTAAGCTATGACCCAGTTGGCAGAGAAATGTTACCCCCAGAGTGTTTAGGAGTCACTCGAGCTACCAGACATCAGCATAGAACGAAAACAAATTCTATTTTTCACACCCGACTGAAAGTCTTCACGAGTTTGCTTTAAAGCGTTTGTATATGTGACTGCTGCAGTCAACTTCTCTGGCCCCGCCCCAAAGCCTTGAACTCCTCTGGCCAATCACATGTCAGCACATCTTTGTGATGGGTCTACTGTCTGTCTGATTAGTGAAATGCATGAATGACAGGGTGGTTCTCCATTCAACATCTCGGCTACTAGTCATTGGCACAAACCACTGCCTCCCATTTCATGAGCCGAGCCGCTTCGCCATTCCCGATTCTAAGGTTTGCATTTTTTTTTCAATTGGGGGCCCGATGAATTACCTTTTCAGCCCTTAGAGTGCCCTGGCGAGTTGAAGCCAAGGAGGCCCCACTGGTATAATGACGCTTGGCACAATCACCCTTCTGTTCTTCCAGCCCTGTTCCCAGGAAACCACACAGCATGCACATTTGTGTAGCGCCCATTGCTGCCCGACCACATTGCTCTCATTGCCGAGTGACGTGGCATCTCACTGGCTGCAGCCGGCTCGGACAGACTGTGCAGAGTTTATCTTCCCAGAGTTCAGCGTGATTCATTTTCTGCTTGATTATTATTTCGCAAACAACAACATTTGTTTAAGAGGCGTTAGGAAGATAGGACAAGAGGAGGAGGACACGTGGAAGAAAAGGAGCTCAACGGACAGGGAACTTGAGGTTATGCCAACCCAGAGCTCGGAGCATGAAGAGAGCATGGCTGTTATGTTAAGCTGCTCCTAATTAAAAGAAAGAACTGGGAAAAAAGCTGTAAAAAAAGAGAGTGAATGGACAAAGAGGGCCAGAACTGGTTCTGAGCTGGTCATAGCTGGTTCTGCCGGCTTTCATGGCCTTCCTCAATGCGCCCGCTGGTTTGGAGTGTAGGCTCCCTCCCCTCCTCTTCCCCCTGCTTCAGTTTATGCTTTGTAGCTAAAGTGATACCAGTGCTCCGGCCTTTCAGACCAGGATTCGGAATACCAGGGGGCCAAAGTGAGCCTGGAGATGCGTGTCCGCTTGTGCTTTCACAGCTCAGCCCACAGGTCCCTCATAAACAGCCACAGGGAGTCGGGGATCACAGAAGGCAGGAAGAGACCACAAAAACAACTATAGACTCATCAGAAGTGAGAACAACACCTCTCAGTCGAGTCAGGAAAGTGACGACTGCTGTTTTGCACAGTTAATTTGCATTGATGGAAACAGCGGAGCTGCTCAAAGGGTTAGACGGAGCTGCTTTGTGATGTAAGAAAAAGGGGACAAACCGAGTGGCAAAGTCAGAGAGGAAGTCAGAATGAGAATAGAGAATTTTTGAGATATTGGTATTTTTTTATTATTCTTTACCACACCAGAGACTGAAGCGCACTAAAAACGTATTATGCTCAGAGTTTGAGAAGGGTATAGCTGCAGACAGAGCTCCAAAAAGGGGCGGGAGCTCCAAACCTCCATTAAAGATATAGGGAGTGCCTTACCTTTCCCTTTCCCTAACCGTGAGTGGAAGTGACGCCCTCTTTTGGAGATCCCCCATTTGGAAGTCTCCGGACTGCAGCTATACTTGCAAAGTTTTGACATACCGTTCACAACTCAGACATTACAACCCTGTTATGTGACACATTTCTGAGTGAAACAACATATTCAACAAGAGAAAATGGAGGACAAGAATTGATTTTATTGGATTAAAAGGGATTTGTGATATCAGTGAAAAAGAAAAGTCTTTTCAGAGGCGGAGCAAGTTTTGATTAAAGATTATGAACACACACACACACACACACACACACACAAAACATTTGTTTTATTTCTTCAGAATAACATGAACTGATGAATCTTTCACAATAAGACCAGGAATATGTATTTAAAGTAATAGTTCACCCCAAAAAACAAAAAACAAAATGTAAATTCTGTCATCATTTACTCACCCTCCTGCCATCCCAGATGTGTGTGACTTTCTTTCTTCTGCAGAACACAAATGAAGATTTTTAGAAGAATATTTCAGCTCTGTAGGTCCATACAATGCAAGTGAATGGTGATCAGAACTTTGAAGCTCAAAAAAGCACATAAAGGCAGCATGAGTCAAGAACTAGGAAGTGTAATCAAGCTTGAAATCATGATCGTGCCCAGAGACAACAATGTCAAGATGGAGCTTCAAATTTCTGGTCACCATTCACTTGCATTGTATGGACCTACAGAGCTGAAATATTCTTCTAAAAATCTTCATTTGTGTTCTGCAGAAGAAAGAAAGTCATACACATCTGGGATGGCATGAGGGTGAGTAAATGATGACAGAATTTAAATTTTTGGGTGAACTGTTCCTTTAAGTAATTAGGGTCAGTTTTGATTTCATGTTGACTTAAAAGGTTCACATCACATTTCATAAAGTCAGACTTTCTATTACATATTTTCTGTTCTACAGCAATAACATAATACATACCTTCATTCTGTGAGACAGTTCACATCTCTAAATGAGCTGAAATTAATGTGATCTTTTGCATCTTTTTTTGTCTCTAGACCTCTAACAAGGAAGGAGGCAGTGGTTCCTCTACAGATCTTCCTCTCTCTCTCTCTCTGTCTCTCTCTGTCTCTCTTTCTCACACACACACACACACACACATATACAAATACTTGAAGAGCAAGAATAATCACTCTATAGCATGGAGCCCGCTGAGATGAACACTATCCCCAACGGCAAAGGGCATGAAGCTGGTGAGGAGATGATTGCGACTGCAGTGAAAAGCCAATCAGAAGATGCCGCCCAGTAAGTATGCACTCAAGGGTGCAGTGCACATGTCTAGTTAAGAGTGGTTTATTGTCTCTTACCCAGTTTAGGCTGCTCTTTATCTATTTATTTATTAGTATAACATTTTCAGATAAAGGAAGAGTTAGTTTAGACTTAAGCTTTTCCTTTCTGTCCCGCTTGCCAATCATTTTAATGACGTGATTAAGGGGTTTGTTGGCAAACACATGGGCCTGAGAACCATATGAACATTAGTGTGTGTTTGTGGTATCTTCCAGCATCCAGTCATGTCATCTGAATAAGGTGAAACTGTCTGTCATCACAGAATGTCACTGAACATCACAGTTCAGACATCACTGAGCACAAAGCACTGATGTTACACTCTTCTTAAAAAAGATGTGTCTGTGAATGTGTACATGTTGTGTGCATATGAATGTGTGTGTGTGTGTGTGTATTCAGTTATGCAAAACAAACATCTGCCTGCATGTGGAGGAACCGTCCTTCACATTTAGCACCTCATCACCCTGTCTGTGGCCTTCATAAGTGTGTTAGTATAAGGGTGCATTCATCAAGTTTCTCTGTCTCTTATGCTTTCATGGATGCCACACTGCTCTGTAGGGAACTTGTACCAAATAGCACTGAAAATGCCAGGTATGCCACACTGTGAGGGCATGGTTAAAAGTGTAACGTATCAAGTATCTGTTGCTGGGTTTCCATCCAAAATTTTTCAGATTTTTTTAAGTGCGTTCTAAAAATTAGACTTAAGAAAATACGAATTGTTGCGCGTTTCTATCCTCTACGTAATGCGCATTATCTTGATGGAGCCGCTGAATGACCTCTCCCTGCTTTGGGGGACAGTTTTATTTGCAAGATTGGAGCAAGTATCTCATTTTATTAATGCTTCCACGAGACACCGCAGAATAAGTGCAATATCTGATATGATGTGGGCTGAAATAGCTGCGATGCCCACACACCACCAGTCTCCACATACCTGGGAGTGCCCGCTCTCAAAACTGTTCTGGCGGATTGTGAGGACCCACTTTATCGACCAGCTGTGGGTTAAACACTTCCAAATGACGAGCGCTATGTTCAAAGAATTGTGTGCCAAGGTCTTTCATTGGGCCAATCACATCAAGCAATCGCACGCTCATAACACATGCACGAATGGTCAAAACATGGCATCGTTTTGCACATAAACCGTTTCCATCATCTTAATGTGCATTTGAACTAATGCGAAACTCCAGAAAATCCACCTCCTCCTAGTGCATTCAATTTTAAGCGATTTTTATAACGTTTATTCGCATATCAAGTGTTTCCATTCAGGATTTCTTATGCGCAATTTCAAAATGCGCATAAAAACCATTGGATGGAAACCCAGCTATTGTAATGCAGATTCACTCTGTATCACTTCATTGTCTGTGTGGACTTAAGCCTTTAATGCAGAGGTGTCCAAACTTTTTCTATTGGGGGCTGCATCACTGTAATAACAAAGTCCTAAATGCTATTAGATTGCCACCATTACATCACCTTTATTTGCATAATGTGTGAATTTTTATACTTGGTGCTCTGTGCTGCATGCTTGAAAAGTAAATGTGTTAATAACAGATGTTTCAATGGATGTTTCACTCACCAAAAACACTAGGAATGGGACAATGTTTTCTATATTTACACTTGTGTAAGTATCTAAGAATTTTAATTAAGTTTAATTCAGTAAAGAAATTCACTGCAAAAAAACCCTTTTGTTATCAAGCGTTTTTGTCTTGTTTTCCATTTAAAAATATCTAAAAATCCTTAAAACAAGATACATTTACTTGAGAAGCAACATATAAGATATTTAGACTTGCTTTAAGAGAATGTATCTTAAATATACATGTATATATGCTGCTTCTCAGGTGAATGCATCTTTTTTAAAAGGATTTTTAGATATTTTAAAATATTTGTATTTTTAATATTATATTCAACATTCTCAGATAACATTTTTTTTCTTCTGCAGCATAGCTGATAAAGTAAATGTATGTTGTTTTAAAGGAGTTTTAGATATTTATATTGAAAATCAAGCCAAAACAAAAACAAATCAAAAGCGTATTTTGTTGCCGTGTATAATGGGGTGAAGACTCTCTCACCTTTCTGTTCACTTCAATCCATCTTTAACTCACAAAAAAAACAAACTCTCTTATTAATAAAGCTGCATATTGACAATGTTCTTCAGGATAAGAAACACATAGTGACACATATATTATTATTCAATAAGTCTCGAGTCATTACGTTATAATCTAGCTGCATTTAGCGTGTGCGCTTGAGGGGTGAGCGTCCCGTGACAAAGTGTGCATCAGCCGATGCAGTTTCAATCTCTCCCCCTTAGATCGGGACATTCACACAACTCGTAGAAGAGGCGCTGACCGCACAGAGAAATGACCGTTTCAGAGTTTGTAGTTATTTACATGATCTGCTCCTGTATTATTTTAACTTTAATCAAGCTATAACGCATTAAATATAACTGCATTAAAGATGTAACACATTAAATATAACGGCATTAAAGATGTAACGCAGTAAAGATGTAACGCAGTAAAGATGTAACGCAGTAAAGATGTAACGCATTAAATATAATGGCATTAAAGATGTAACGCATTAAAGATAACTGCATTAAAGATGTAACGCATTAAATATAACCGCATTAAAGATGTAACGCATTAAATATAACTGCATTAAAGATGTAACACATTAAATATAACGGCATTAAAGATTTAACGCATTAAATATAACGGCATTAAAAATTTAACGCATTATAACGACATTAAAGATGTAACGCATTAAATATAACGGCATTAAAGATGTAACGCATTAAATATAACGGCATTAAAGATGTAACGCATAAAATATAACCGCATTAAAGATATAACGCATTAAATATAACCGCATTAAATATAACTGCATTAAATATGTAACGCATTAAATATAACCGCATTAAAGATGTAATGCGTTAAATATAACCGCATTAAATATAACTGCATTAAATATGTAACACATTAAATATAACTGCATTAAAGATGTAACACATTAAATATAACTGCATTAAAGATGTAACGCATTAAATATAACCGCAATAAAGATGTAACGCCGGGGTGTTTCCTTTAAAGAGCTCCGGCTTCGCTTATTCCACAACGAGAGTGCTTCTGTATTTACTTATTTGGTATGTTTGCATTATAATTCCCTCATACTTTATGATCTACATCAGCTGAAGCTGTTTGGAAAGTTTAGAGTTCATCTGTGATCTGTGTTTCCCTATCTGTCACTCACTTGACGTTGGTGTCGATGTAGTGACACTAGGGGTCACTCTTGGGAGCCCGAGACACCTCTGGTCTTTGATAAAAGGCCAATGAAAATTGGCAAGTGCTATTTGCATGCCACTCCCCTGGACATACGGGTATAAAAGGAGCTGGTATGCAACCACTCATCCAGATTTTCTCTTCGGAGCCGAACGGTCATGCTCATTGAGCTGAATATCACTGTTCATTCACCTCTGCTGGATCTGACGGCGCATTTCAGCGGCTTCTCCCTCCTCTGCACTGGTGCACTGCAGAGAATGCCCCTGGGCGCTTCGGCAGATAAACTAGAGAGTATATTTTCTGAAAGAGCATTTTTCCCCTCTAAAAGCACAAAGCAGCCGCGCCCCGCTCCAGTGCCATTCTTCCCGGAAGTGCATGAGGAACTGACGAAGTCGTGGGAGGCACCTTTCACTGCCCGGCCCCGACTCCGCAGTTCCCCCGCTCTCACTACCCTCGATGGCGGGGCGGCCAAGGGCTATACGGCAAATCTCCCGGTGGATAAGGCGCTCGCGGTGCACTTATGCCCGCAGAGCGCCGCCACCTGGCGTGGACGCCCTAAGCTCCCGTCCAAGCCCTGTAGGCTCACGTCGTCCCTGACGGCTAAAGACTACAGTGCTGCTGGACAAGCCGCCTCTGCCCTGCACGCCATGGCTCTCCTGCAGGTCCACCAAGCCAAGGCACTGAAAGAACTACACGAGGGTAGTTCCGCCCCAGATTTGATGCAGGCGGGCGATGAAGGTCACGGCGCGGTCTCTCGGGCAGACGATGGCCACACTAGTGGTCCAGGAGCGCCACCTTTGGCTCAACCTGGTTGAGATGGGTGAGGCCAACAAGACACGGTTCCTTGCTGCCCCCATTTCCCAAGCGGGCCTATTTGGCGACACCGTCGAGGACTTTGCCCAGCAGTTCTTGACGGTGAAGCAGCAGACGGAGGCAATCCGGCACATCCTGCCCCGGTGCGGCTCAACATCCCGCACCCGTCTGCTCGTCGCCAAGGGCGTCCCCCTGTGGTGACTGCACCGGCTCCGCCGCAGCCCGCCCCTTCGGCCCGGCCCCGGCGTGGAGCCCACCGCAGGAAGCAAACGCCACTCATCTCACAGCCGGCGCCAACCCAGGGACGAGGGAACCCACTCACGTGGAGCTGGTAGGAAGACCACTCCATCCCCCGGTGGAGGGCCAGGTGGAAAATCTTTTGTTGCCTTTTTGTTTGATTTCGCCGCACACCCAAGTGGCTGCGGTACCCAACAGTTCAGCAAAAGAGCAGCTTCCTTCCTCCCTGGGTCACATACGCGGTGTGTACGGTCGTCACCATGACTACCGTCCACGGGCTTTTTCTTTCAGGATTGGCGCTCCAGCAGTGACCTTTCCGCCCCTGAGCGCCCAGCTGTGGCACACAGCCGCCCCCGATGTGGCAGCCTCCACGGGTTACGAGGACAGGCCTCTTCCTCCCCCGTCCCAGGCTGTTCCGGGGGTGGTCACAAGGAGCCAGGTAAGTGCTTCGATGTCCCTATACTCAGCACGGCCACGACGTGCTGTGGCACCTTGCGCTCCGCCCCGCCGCGAGGCCCCATCTGCTGTTACGTCCGATGATGTTGTCCCCTTGGTCCCCTTGGAATTTGGACACGTGGCTTGCGCTTTCCAATCCGTCACGGTGGCTGATCCGGACCGTCAAACTTGGCTACGCGATTCAGTTCACCAGGCGCCCGCCCAGGTTCAGCGGAATTCACTTCACCTTGGTCAAGGGCGAAAACGCCGCCACCCTGCATGCGGAGATCGCTACCCTCCTACGGAAGGACGCGATAGAACCTGTCCCTCCAGCCGAGATGAAGAAAGGGTTTTACAGCCCCTACTTCATCGTACCGAAAAAAGGCGGTGGGTTGCGGCCAATCTTGGACCTGTGAGTACTGAACCGGGCTTTACACAGACTCCTGTTCAAGATGCTGACGCAAAGACGCATTCTGACGAGTGGCTGGCATCAAGATTGGTTCGCGGCGCTAGACCTGAAGGATGCGCACTTTCACGTTTCGATCCTTCCTCGACACAGACCCTTCCTGCGGTTTGCGTTCGAGGGTCAGGCGTATCAGTACAAAGTCCTCCCTTTCGGCCTGTCCCTGTCTCCTCACATCTTTATGAAGATCGCAGAGGCTACCCTTGCCCCGTTAAGGGAGGTGGGCATACGCATTCTCAACTATCTTGACGACTGACTAATCCTAGCTCACTCTCAAGATGTGTTGTGCGCACACAGGGACCTGGTGCTCTCACACCTCAGCCGACTAGGGCTTCGGGTCAACTGGGAAAAGAGCAAGCTCCTCCCGGTTCAGAGCATCTCTTTTCTCGGTTTGGAGTTGGACTCAGTCTCCTTGACGGCGTGCCTTACGAACGAGCACGCCCAGTCGGTGCTGGCCTGTTTGAAGGTGTTCAAGCAGGGAACAGCGGTTCCACTAATATGGCATCCTCGGCGGTGGCCACCCCGCTCGGGTTGATGCATATGAGTCCGCTTTAGCACTGGCTCCAGACTCGAGTCCCGAGATCATCTCTTTGGGCGAGGTGTGGTCTCCGCGGTGTCTTCCCCTTGGGAGGGACACCCCCCGACTAGACCTGGTGGCCCAGTTGGATAATCCCCCTTCTTTTTTAGGGAGTGGAAAAAGAGAAGGGGAAAAGAGGCCATGACTGGGTTAAGCCTGTCTCTATCTTTGGGTAGTCGACTTGTCCCCAAAAAGGGCCGTTCGACACTCATAACTATGTTGGGGGAGGTTACGTGTCGACCTGGTGTGCTGGCTATGAGGCACACAGCAAGTCTGCCCACCACACACCACCAGTTCAGTTCAGCCTTGTGGCGTTTCGTATAGGGACCCCTAGTGTCACTACATCGACACTACATGTCGAGTGAGTGACAGATAGGGAACGTCATGGTTACTGGTGTAACCTCCATTCCCTGATGGAGGGAACGAGACGTTGTGTCCCTCCTGCCACAACGCTGAACTACCCGCTGAAATGGCCGGACCTTATATCGGCTTCTCAGCATAAAACCTGAATGAGTGGTTGCATACCAGTTCCTTTTATACCCGTATGTCCGGGGGAGTGGCATGCAAATACCACTCGCCAATTTTCATTGGCCTTTTATCAAAGACCAGAGGTGTCTTGGGCTCCCAAGAGTGACCCCTAGTGTCACTACATCGACACCAACGTCTCGTTCCCTCCATCAGGGAACGAAGGTTACACCAGTAACCATGACGAATTCTTCCTCTCCTCAGTCAGTCGTGAACTGCAGTGCTGCTCTCATGCATCATCAGACTTTTGACACAAACTATGTCTTTAAATCATATTACTCCAGTTTTAGCTTCATTGCATTGGCTACCAATTCACTTTAGGGTTGATTTTAAGATTTTATTAATTACATATAAAGCATTATATGGTTTGGCGCCAGAATATTTAGCAGAACTTTGAAGACCTTATGAAACAGTTAGAGCTCTTAGATCTTCTTGTCATGAACTGTTGGCTGTTTCAAGATCCAGATGCAAAACTAAATGCAATGGAGCGTTTGTAGTGAACACCCCCCGATTATGGAACAGCCTGTCCTGTGATATTAGATCTGCTGAATATTTGTCTGTTTTTAAGTCTCATCAAAAAACGTATTTGTATTAACTTTTATTACTATTTGAATATATTGAGTTTTACTGAGTGTGTTTTGATTTTATGGTTGGTGAAACACTTTGTGCTAAATTGCTAAAAGGTGCTATAAAAATAAAGTTATTATTATTATATGTTTGCCAGTAAGCGAGTTGTATATTCCAGAGCCTTTTACAATGTACAGTTTCACAGGGAGTCCAAATAACCATATAACTGGAGATATATCGATCTTTCCGTTCATTTATCAGACTAACCAGAAATAATGCAATGCATCTGCAATGGCCTATAGCCTGTAACATATTGTTATTTATCCTACCTTTAGTTGAACACGGATTCCATGCGTCTCCCCTTAAGAATTTCCGTGAATTTGTTGTAAAAGTTGTTTTGTTCGCATCTCTTTATCGATTAAAAACAAAAATTAGCAACTGATGAAAATTAACAGGGCAACTTACTCCATTTAATTTTTTTCCCCAGTCATTTAAACTACACAGAGCTTTTAAAAAATATATATTACCAAAAAGAATTGATGCAATGGTTGTTAATGTTCATTTTATTATATTTCACTTAATTTTGCTTTAGTTCTTGCACACCCAAAGTCTTGTTTCTGGCTACACCATTGCCCCAGAGACCTGACTTTTAGTTTTTGCCAAACTCTTGTTGAGCTGTGCCAGTGGATGAAGCTGGTGCGACAGTAAAGAGAACACACGATGCAGCAGATTGACGTGATGGCAACAACCAGAGTTCAGAGAATGAATTTCATATAATTTCTATATAATGTCTTATATCAATTTAAGCGGGCCAAATTCTGTTGGATTTCTCAAATGTTTTGCGAGCCGCACCAGAGCAGTTGGTGGGCCGTTGTTTGGACACCTCTGCTTTAATGTGTTTATATGGATGTTTAATGGTATTTTAATGACCATATTGTACCTTTTCTTGATCTCTTTGCTCTTCCATGTGTCTTTAGTACTGAGAGAACTGCAGGTAGTGTTGAAGCAAACCTGGCAGAAAGCTCAGAGTTTCTTTCCAATGCAGATGACAAGAAAACCCCTCGCTTCACCGATGTAAGTTGAGCTTTTCATAAGATTTCATATTTATCACTTATAAACAAAATATTGTTAAAGGCGAAGTGTGTTATTTTTTCAATGTTAAAATAATTATCCCTGCTCAATAATCAGATTCAGCTATTAGTAAGACATTCATGGGTTGAACATTGTGAACACTGTAACTCTGGTGCTTTCTGAACATTGCTGAGCTTGTTTGAGCATCATGAGTTTGGGGCAGTTCTATCTGTTTTTATCTGTCATTATTTTCACAATTGTGTTTGGTGATGCTAGTGGTGCAGAAATGACACACTTCAGCTTAAGCTTGTGAGATGTGAATGTGTGGAATAACCTCTCTGTGTCTCATCTTCCTCAGTTTGAAGGGAAGACTTCTTTTGGGATGTCAGTCTTCAACTTGGGAAATGCCATCATGGGAAGTGGGATTCTAGGATTAGCATATGCCATGGCTAACACTGGCATCGTCCTCTTTGTGTAAGTTAGAGTTTGAGGTGAAAGTCGATGCATGCCGGTGGATGATTGTTTCACTGAACAGGTGAATGTATGAATGGATTGGTAATATACAGTATGAATGTACTGAGCTAGAACTAATCAGTTGATTGAACATTAGATATATCATAAACCACTTTGTAGGATCATTAAAGTATCAGACAGATGTGAAAATATATTCTTGTGTATCACTGAATCTGATCAAACATCTGACATTGATGGGCCTGTGTAGCTCAGCGAGTATTGATGCTGACTATCACCCCTGGAGTCGCGAGTTTGAATCCAGGGTGTGCTGAGTGACTCCAGCCAGGTCTCCTTAGCAACCAAATTGGCCCGGTTGCTAGGGAGGGTAGAGTCACATGGGGTAACCTCCTCGTGGTTGTGATTAGTGGTTCTCGCTCTCAATGGGGCATGTGGTAAGTTGTGTGTGGGTCGTGGAGAGTAGTATGAGCCTCCACATGCTGTGAGTCTCCGCGGTGTCATGCACAACGAGTCATGTGATAAAATGCGCGGATTGACGGTCTCAGAAGCGGAGGCAACTGCCGCAAATGATACTATTTTTCCATGGCGGCTTATATCAGCAGAAGTTTGAATACATTTTTTATTAGATTTTCTTTAGAATAATATGCATTATAAGACAATGGAACTGTATTAAA
This sequence comes from Myxocyprinus asiaticus, assembly GCF_019703515.2. Lineage (NCBI taxonomy): Eukaryota > Metazoa > Chordata > Actinopteri > Cypriniformes > Catostomidae > Myxocyprinus > Myxocyprinus asiaticus. The sequence continues at coordinate 138,027 of NC_059380.1, read as the reverse complement.
GGTATATTCCAGGTTCAATAGAAGTTAATCTCAATCTAAAGCATTTGTGGCATAATGTTGATTACCACAAAAATTCACCTCCACTCGTCCCTCCTTTTCTTTAAAAAAAAAAAAAGCACAAATGTGTGTTCCAGCGAGACACTTACAATGGAAGTCAATGGGGTCAATCTGTAAACATTAAAATACTCACTGTTTCAAAAGTATAGACACAAGACATAAACAATATGTGTGTTAACATGATTTTAGTGTGATAAAATCACTTACTAACTGCATCTGTGTAAAGTTATAACCAATTATACAATTTCGTTGCCATGACAATGTAACGTTAACAAACCCTAAAACGACTGTAAAACGAAGACTCAAACAACTTTACAGCTCAAATAATACGTGAGTTTTAACAGAATTAATGTAAGTGCTTTTATAAAGTTATAAGCGTCACATTTCTGCCTTTAAACTCTCCAAAAATTGACCCCATTGACTTCCATTGTAAGTGTCTCACTGGAACACACATTTGTGCTTTTTTAAAGAAAAGGTTACATTTATTTTTGTGGTAATCAACATTATGCCACAAATGCTGTCGATTGATCTTAACTTGTATTTAACCCGGAATATTCCTTTAAGTCAATATAGACCATTTCAAGAATGTAAACAAAAACAAAGGAATTTAAATGGTTATTTCTGAATACTTTCACCAAAGTCTCTTTTTCAAGGTAAGTCAGTCCACTCGGCAGCCATCTTTGCAACGCTCTTGGGCAGTTTTGGCAGCTATTTTTCTATGTAATCAAGCGTTATGAAAGTGCAGCTCCTACACTATATTGCCAAAAGTATTTGCTCACCCATCCAAATAATTGAATTCAGGTGTTCCAATCACTTCCATGGCCACAGGTGTATAAAATGAAGCACCTAGGCATGCAGACTGCTTCTACAAACATTTGTGAAAGAATGGGCCGCTCTCAGGAGCTCAGTGAATTCCAGCGTGGTACTGTGATAGGATGCCACCTGTGCAACAAGTCCAGTCGTGAAATTTCCTCGCTACTAAATATTCCACAGTCAACTGTCAGTGGTATTATAACAAAGTGGAAGCGATTGGGAATGACAGCAACTCAGCCACGAAGTGGTAGGCCACGTAAAATGACAGAGCGGGGTCAGCGGATGCTGAGGCGCATAGTGCGCAGAGGTCGCCAACTTTCTGCAGAGTCAATCGCTACAGACCTCCAAAGTTCATGTGGCCTTCAGATTAGCTCAAGAACAGTGCGTAGAGAGCTTCATGGAATGGGTTTCCATGGCCGAGCAGCTGCATCCAAGCCATACATCACCAAGTGCAATGCAAAGCGTCGGATGCAGTGGTGTAAAGCACGCCGCCACTGGACTCTAGAGCAGTGGAGACGCGTTCTCTGGAGTGACGAATCACGCTTCTCCATCTGGCAATCTGATGGACGAGTCTGGGTTTGGCGGTTGCCAGGAGAACGGTACTTGTCTGACTGCATTGTGCCAACTGTGAAGTTTGGTGGAGGGGGATTATGGTGTGGGGTTGTTTTTCAGGAGCTGGGCTTGGCCCCTTAGTTCCAGTGAAAGGAACTCTGAATGCTTCAGCATACCAAGAGATTTTGGACAATTCCATGCTCCCAACTTTGTGGGAACAGTTTGGGGATGGCCCCTTCCTGTTCCAACATGACTGCGCACCAGTGCACAAAGCAAGGTCCATAAAGACATGGATGAGCGAGTTTGGTGTGGAAGAACTTGACTGGCCTGCACAGAGTCCTGACCTCAACCCGATAGAGCACCTTTGGGATGAATTAGAGCGAAGACTGCGAGCCAGGCCTTCTCGTCCAACATCAGTGTCTGACCTCACAAATGCGCTTCTGGAAGAATGGTCAAAAATTCCCATAAACACACTCCTAAACCTTGTGGAAAGCCTTCCCAGAAGAGTTGAAGCTGTTATAGCTGCAAAGGGTGGGCCGACGTCATATTAAACCCTATGGATTAAGAATGGGATGTCACTTAAGTTCATATGCGTCTAAAGGCAGATGAGCGAATACTTTTGGCAATATAGTGTATCTACTTGAATGGGGAAAGACCGAAATGTCCAAAACAGTTGGTCAAGATTACGATAAAAGAACATATTTCAAATCAGCAGTCAAATCTGACAACATAGTGTGGTGTCAGGACTCGGAGAGGCATCTATTTAAAATGAGCGACCCAGCTTCCTTGGGCCTCGGCACTTGAGGGGTATAGTGGTCCGGCATCCTGGCCCATCGGCTGCGATGCGTGCTCTAATCCCCGGCGTTGCATCTAATTCGCGGGGAAACGGGGGAAAGTCTCCGCAGGCGACGATAATCCACGGAAGGGGCGTGTCGTTCAGTCACTGGTATAATAAATTGAGTGTCTTTAACTCCAATTAGGCTAAAAAATTCAATTTTACCGTTTTGTGTAGCTAATGCACATGTACGTGCTCGAGTTGATTGACAGGCGATTTCTGTATCTAAAAGATAAATCTCTGATAAATAGTTTCTGTTATGACAAGCAGGAAATGTTCATGGAACAATGACATCACTTGACATCATCAACGAACAGTCCTTAAAATGATCTATAGCATCAGTTTTAATTTCATGTTGTCTTTAAATAATTTAGGTTCTGGTGCACGGGTTCAGCACTGACCCATATGAATCTGCTCATTAGATTGGACTGCAAAAAATACATTTTGTTTTGGAAGCAAATATTTAAAGGGATAGTTCACCCACAAAATGATTCCTTTAAGGCTTTATAGTCAGTTCTTGGATTATCTGAAATGTAAGTTTCATGTCGCCTAATAAAACATCTTGTTCCAGCTCTGTGGTTAATCCCTGAGACTTTCCCCCTCATCTTGATTGCTGTAGTTATTTATGCAATGTCAGCATCACAGCTCCCCTCATTTAAGGTTGTTGGGTATCAACAGCTGGATCTGGGTCAAATCTTGCTCTCTGAACTGGTCCGCCACTGTAATAATCCCAGAGTAATGCAGCCTTTATTAGAAAAGTCAAATCAGGCGAGAGATTTGTTTCCTGACTAACCTGTAGTGAAGCTGAGCAGGCTGTACCAGAACACTCGTTTTACTCGGATCTCTACGTTCACGCTGTATTACTTACTTTCACAAAGAGTCTGTCTTCCATTAAGATCTAATAGTGCCTGCTACTTAACACGGCTGTCTGCTGCGATCGCTTAATGAAAAGCAGTCTGGCCTTTTAATCTGGGCTGAGCAATGTTCAGAGGATTTGGGGTTTTGAGCTGTTTAGTGTGACTGGGGGTCTGTAAGATATTTGGAACAGTTGAACTCTCTGTATCCTGATCTGCACTGCGTGTGGTACCTGTCTGATCTGAGATCTGTTAGTGAGGCCTCCGGGTGGTTATATATTGATCCCAGACACAGTTTAATAATGCCAATAATATTCTGTTCAATTACAGTGCATGAGCTGTGGGGATATCATCGTAGAACCACAGGAAATTATGTTTCATAAATTATATATACAGTGGGGTCCAAAAGTCTGAGACCACATTGAAAATCTGGTATTTAAAGTCCCATTTAATCTTGGAAATAAGCTAAATGTTTTAGGATATATTTATAAACAAGGAAAAGATGTCACTTATAATGAAGAAATATTTCATATTTCTAAGTGACTAATCAAATGTATGTAAATAAGTGGCATTGTACATGTTAACTCTTTGTACAGATGCTCAGATTTAATGTGTGGAACATATCAGCTACAGTCCATAAGAGAGACATAATAAATACTCAGATTCATTTTTCAGTTCAGTGTTTCACTCAAATTGTTATGCTTATATTTTGTATTGAATCAGAAAATGCAAAAGAGAAGCATGTTCACTAGTCTCAGATGTTTGGATTGATACATTTGAGAATAATTATTAGTGGACTGGAGAAATGGGGGTTAGATACAGGTGTTGATGGTGACAGTTTTGTCAGTGGGAGTTGTTGAGTGACTTCAGGCCTGAATTTGTGTCGTGTCAGTTTGAAACTTTGCAGCGGTTCCTCAGAGGTGAGAAAGGACCCCAAAATCAGTCCTGTATGCCTCTGAGAAATAAACAACCAAACAAGACAAGGATGTCCTGAACAAAACCAGCATCATAAAACATTGTCCTACATGTTCAGAGTTTCCTTTTGTCTTTAGTGATCAGCTATAAGAAATCTCAAATTACTTTTTTTTAGATCTCTTTTGTTTCTCCTAGACAACAGTTAGAGATTAAATGGAGAGCAAATGGAGACTTAGCTTCTGAGATAAAGACTCCAGGATTCTCACACGTCTCCTTATTGTTTCAGAAGAGATATTAACAATGTCTCAATCTGTGTTCAGATGTGACAAGATACCAAAGTCTGCATTTATAAGTCAGATATCTCAATATAAACTCAATCATTTCTCATCAATTCCTTCCTAGACCGATTATCATTTAAAATTATAGCTCAATACTCTTACTGTGTGTCAACAAGTGATGCATTTGTGTCTTTTTGTTTTAGGAAAAACATCTGAGACAAAGTTGATACCTTAATGAAACATAATTGAGGATTCTGTTAAAGTCAGCATGAAACGGAGGTTGCGACCGACTTCCTTATTGTGATGTATTTCCAAGTGAAACGGCTTATCGAAATATAATGTAGGGCGGGGACTTGAGTTTATCCATCAGTAGTTGATTGGATTGTGAAAAGTGGCCGTTGCATACCGGAATGAAGGAGGCAGATCCGAATGTGAGTTTGCAGTCCACACACACACACACACACACACACACACACACACACACACACACTGACTTACACAGACACACACACACACCCTTCCACTGTGCTGCTTGTGCCAGAGCCTGTTACCGGGGAAATGAGCAGCAATCTCAACACACTAATGATCTAAACGACAACATTTATACATAACCAGCCCATAATCATACAGCATATTGCAGGTTTTGCTTATGACGAGGCAGTTGCCATTGAAAAATGAATGAGTAAAAGATCACAATATTACAAGGTTTTGAATCATAATACACTAAATTGTAAGGAAACACAGTTATACCCAGTAAAGAGACCGGCGTGAACAATGATGACCAGGAGTAAAAGTTGAAGTTTAATCAATAGAGAGAGAGAGTTTACTGAAGACAAAGTTCTCCACATTTCCAAAGGTAAAAGACAGAAAGAGAAAATGAGTTGAGGATCATTCATTCAAAAGATTATATTTTTAAAACACTAAGTCAAGTTGGTAAGCTGAAATGGGTCAGAGGTGAGTATACTCTTTAGATAAACTGATGTCCAGTTCCTTTGACTTAGTCACATGATCTCAAAGCTACAAACACTCCCTGCAATGACATCATTAGACAGAACACAACATTTTTTTTCTCAAGGTTGTCAGGCCTCACCAGGACACAGGCCTGATCAGCTGGAACAAAATAGAACAATACATCCAAACGCAACAGAAAAGTTAGGCAGAAATATACTTTAAGTGATGAATGCTAAGAATGTATTTGTCAGTCACGTGACGCCATGCGAGGTTCGGATGTGTGAACGGCGAGCTCTGCACACTTTGCTGGTTTTAATACTTTTTATGTGATAAACTGGTGAGATTCGATACACCCTGATCCTTATCTGTTCTAGGAAGACAATATGTCAAAGAATTCAAAATCCTTGGGCTCTGGAGTCATTAAAAGACACTTATGTGCTCAAGCTGACGCCCCTAACAAGGCCACAGACCGGGGACTCAATTTGGCAGGTGAACTGCGGGAAATTTGGTGAGAATTATTGAACTTGTCGGCAATGCTGATGAAGGTCGTTGCTGACTTGGAAGATCTTGCTGTAATACATCGATCGATCACTGCCATGGAGACGAAATTCACTGAGGTGGTTACAAGAGTGGGAGATGTCAAGAAACGGATCGATTATCTGGAGTCATTGGAGAGGGAATTAGCTGCTAATCCACTAGCGACCATCATGGATTTGGAGCGTGTCTGGAAAAAGTTGGAGGATATGAAAATCATAGTCGACGGAATAACGTCCGGATTGTTGGAATTTCTGAGGCCGAAGAAGGTCGAGATATGGTGAAATTCCTGGACGGGCTCCTTCGAAGTCTACTTGACATAACAGGCCATAAGCTGGAAATCGAGCGAGCTCACAGGGTTCTGGTTTGGCGATCCACTGAGGGAGAATGCAAGAAACTCTTACATCAACAGAAGGTCGCATTTGAACTGATGTTCCCGGCCAAATTGAGAATAGATGCAGTCTTTTTCTACCATTCCCTCAGTGAAATCTGCTGGTGGTGAAATTTTTACCTCAGCCATTGATATTAATAATGCTTTCAAAGAATTCTATCTTGATCTTTATAGTTCCACATCTTCATCTACTGATGAAGATATTAGAAAATTCTGAGATAATCTTGGAGGAGCTTGGCGAGGTAATTAAGGCCTTGCCTACAGGCAAGGCTCCGGGGCCAGATGTCTTTGCCGCTGAATTTTTTTGATCTTATACTACAGAACTGGCTCCACTTTTGTTAGAAGTTTATACTGAATCATTAAAGAACGGAACGCTTCTGCCAACCATGACACAAGCCCGGATCAGTCTGATTCTTAAAAAGGACAAAGATCCAAGCGAGTGTAAGAGTTACCGTCCAATTTCCCTGATCCAGCTAGATGATAAAATATTGTCAAAAATTCTGGCTAACCAATTGAGTAAAGTTATGGCATCTCTTATACATATAGATCAGGAGGGGTTTATTCGGGGTCGCAGCTCTTCTGATAACATTAGGCGCTTCATTCATGTCATGTGGTCAGTGGCGAATGATCAGACTCTGGTCACTGCCATCTCACTTGATGCCGAAAAGGCGTTTGATATGGTAGAATGGGATTATCTTTTTAAGATTTTGGAAATATACGGGTTCGGGAGTACATTTATTGGATGGATTAAGTTACTTTATAGACACCCTGTAGCAGCGGTACAAACAAATGGATTAATTTCAGATTATTTTACTCTGGATAGGGGCACTCAGCAGGGTTGCCCTCTTTCCACATTATTGTTCTGTCTTGCCCTGGAACCATTAGCAGCTGTGATAAGAAAGGAGGATGATTTTCCAGGGGTTATTGCAGGAGGTGTGCTGCATAAACTTCTGCTTTACGCAGATGATATTTCATTATTTGTCTCTGACCCACTAGATCTATGCCTTGCCTCCAAAGAATTATTAATTCCTTCTCTAAATTCTCAGGATACAGAGTTAATTGGTCTAAATCCGAAGCTTTGGCTCTGACAGCTTACTGCCCAGTAACGGCTTTCCAGCCGGGCGCCTTCCAGTGGCCCAAACAGGGCATTTTATTCTCAGCAAATTTGTGTGATTTAGTTAGTGTTAATTTTGACCCTTTAATAAAAAAGTTTTCAAGCGATGTGGGCAGGTGGGCTTCATTACATTTATCTATGATTGGGTTAATGTTATTAAAATGAATTGTATCAGTGTATTACTCCCTGCTAATTCAGAGTCTGGGGGATGGAGCTTTAACTTCTATCAGGAGATTATGGGAGAAAGATTTAAACTTGGTATTGGAGGAGGGAGTGTGGGCTACGATTCTAAAAAATGTCAAGTCTGTATCTAGAGATGCAAGGGTGCCCCTTATGCAATTCAAGATTTTACATAGATTTTATTGGACCCCCTCTAGATTGTATGACACAACCCATGTTTTTTGGGGTGTGTTAAGATCCAGGAATTTTGGTTGAGGGTTCAGAGTTTTGTATGTGACGTTTTGGGCTCTCGGGTTTCATTTTACTGTGTTTTAGGCGATGGGGTGGTCATTAAAATAGGGAATAAACATATAAAAAATTGGGTCCTAACCAGTGTTATGATCGCCAGACAAGTGATTTTAAGGGGTTGGAAGTTGGCTATGGGAGTTAAATGTTGATTCCGTGTATTTATGTTTTGGTTTTATGTGTTCGATGCAGGAATCAATAAAAATGTTAATCATAAAAAATGTTTTTACTCTTTAATAAAAAATTTTTTTAGCGATGTAGGCAGGTGGGCTTCATTACATTTATCTATGATTGGGAAGGTTAATGTTATTAAAATGAATTGTATTCCAAAATTCAACTACCTGTTACAGTCCCTACCTGTAGATGTCCCCCTCTCTTATTTCAAGCAATTTGATAGCATAGTGAAGTCCTTCATTTGGAATGGTAAATGTCCCAGATTACATTTCATTAAGTTACATAGGCTGATTGACAAAGGTGGGCTAGGCCTACCCAAGATTTTGTTTTATTATTATGCATTCGGTCTCAAATATTTGGCTCATTGGTCGCTTCCACCTGAGAGAGCCTCTCCCTGATTTTGTATTGAACAGGAAGTTCTTGCCCCTATTTCACCATTGCAAAGCCTTTCTATCAAACTAACCGGAGAGGTTAAGTGACACCCGTTATCTTGCATTTGCACATGATTTGGACAGGAGTAGCCAGAGTGTTTAATTCAGACATTTATTTAAATGTTGCCTCGAGCATATGGCTGAACCCTAAATTATGTATTAATAAGTCCCCTTTCAGCTGGTCAGAGTGGATTGTGAGGGGGGTTACTACACTCAGAGACCTGTATGACAGTGGAGTGTTGAGATCCTTTGAAAATATGGTTGGGAGGGGAGGGGTAATAGTGGGGGTTAATTGTTGATTCTGTGTATATATGTTTTGTTTTTTCTGTGTTTAATATGTGAATCAATAAAAAATTGTTAATACATTTTTAATTTTTTATTTGTGTCAGTAGTTAATGACCTAAAACTTAAACATAATACAACTCTTACTTAAACTGAATAAGTGATCAATGAAATAGTTCTCACATGTATATTTGTTCTCTGGGAGCCGGGCTAAATGAGAAAGCACTGTTAATTGCATTCCTGACATGAGTCAGACCCTCAGTCACACCTCAGAGGTCAAATACACAAATTACCTTTAATTTATAACATAACCGGAATAAATGCACATGACTAAAAACGCTTTGATTATAACAAGTGCTTGTAAATGTATTCAACTCATCAATAGGCTGAAGAGACGGGTAAATCCACCGCTTCAAAATTTAAAGGGAAAAAAGAACACTTACTCGTGCTGTACATTCCAAGATCCCTCCAAAAGATTCCTGTGTTAAACAAATATAAATAAACTCCAGCCAATTTCTCCACTCTGAAACGATCACCTCTGGAAGCATTCACACATTAAATGCCTCAAACACAGTCACAAATTCACCATTTTTCCTTCTTCAAAGTGTGAATACAAGCCAGCGGGCCCGTAACCAAGGTAGTTTGGGTTAGGGAACAGGGTTTTGTTAGGGAAACAGCCAAAGAAACAACTCTTCATTTCTGCATTAGCTGCTCTGAAGCCAGGTTTGTTTACATGACGGACTCTTGAAGGGTTAGTTTAAACTGATGAACACTTGCTTTCGTCAGCAGAGAAGAGTCATTCATATCACCGGAAGAGCAAGTTATGACATCTTGATTAAAGATTATGAGGTCAAAATGCATGGATGAATCATTCACAATAAGACCAGTAACATTCATTAATAAAATAAATAGGGTCCATTTTGGTTTCATGCTGATTTTAATTCTCCTGAACTCAGAGCAATTTCTGAGAAATAAAATGTTCTCTGTTCTAGAACAATGAGGCATGAAAGCTGGGCTGTAAATTAATTCTGAGATTAAAACAACAACAAATCCTGGACTTTTGCTTTGACGATTTGCTTCCTGTGGTGTACAGGGAAAAACTGTTGCTCTGGCGTATATTTTATGTTCCTGGAATAAAAGGCATGTTTATTTATTGCATGCTGTTGTATGATTGATACTAGGATAAATTGTACAGTGTGTTGTGGAGATAGTGGGAGAAAGAATTGTACTAAACAGATTAGGGCTGTAACTAATGTTTGTTTTGCTAATCGACTAATCTAACGATTATTAGAACGATTATTGGACTATTCTGCGATTATTACACCAATTATTCATTAGCACTTAACTGATATTTCAGCTTGTGCCACATTTACCTGAGAAGCAACATACAAGATATTTAGACTTGCTTTCAGAAAAAATATCTTGAATAAGTATATTTTTTCACTTGTTTGTACTTCTGCCAGTGCAGTGAAGACAAAATACACTTATATTCATTCTCTGAAAACAAATTTTAACATCTTCTGCAGTATAGCTCCCCAATTAAATGTATCTTGTGTATGTATTAAATATTTCATCAGCCGGGATGCAGTTTCAATCTCTCCCCTTAGACCGGTCACTTCACGCAACTCATAGAAGCGGCTCTGACCACACAGAGAAACGGCAGTTTCAGAGTTTGTGCTTATTTTATATCATATTTGAACTTTAATAAAAGGGTGCATTAAAGATATAACGCCAGCGTGTTTCCTTTAAAGATGCTCTGACATGCAAGTTTTGCTTGCAATGGAATGCCGGCTCCACTTCACAACGAGAGTGCTTCTGTATTTACTCATTTTGTATTTTTGTATAAATTCCTCATACTTTGTGATCTACATCAGCTGAAGCTGTTTGGAAATTCAGGAGTGTGTCTGGACTGTGTTTTCTTCCTCTCCTCTATCATGCACTCCAGCTTCAGTGCTCCTCTTGCACATCATCATTAGAGTTTCATACGATCTCATGTTACCTTAAATGAGATCAAACCTCTATTTGACTATGAAAGTTTAGGGTGTTAGTTTCCACTAGTGTCAGTGCTGCAGCCTAAGTGTTCACACTTAGTAGTAGTTCGGTAGTAGCACACAGTAGTTTGGTTCTCTTGGTCCTCTTGGTCTGGACCAAAAAAGAAAATGATACATTTAGTCCTGGTTTGCTTAGCGTTCACACTGGCATTTTTAACACTGAACCTAAAGATACAAAGCAAAAGGCATCAGGAAAAAGTCACAAACTGATTGGAAAGCTTTTATGACGTATATTTTGCGACGGAACTTGACAAACATCCAAAACAATGCTGGCTGCTGGGCGAAATGCGCTCGTTACATTTATATATGCATATATGGTGGTATTTTTACCATCTGAGAACAAATGAAGAGCTAATAAAATGTGTAAAGGAGTCAAAACAGCATCAGGAATTCCTCTGTTGCAAACACAAAGGAAGATATGCTGCAAGGACGGCAGACAGCGGTTCTGACGCCTGTACCGAACTGTAATGGGCAACACAGCTCCTATGATGAGAAGAACCAGGTATGCTTGAGGTCAGTATTAGGCAAATTACTTCCTGTTTTTGGTCCGTTTAGACGTCTTTGGTCCATGTTGTGTTTATATATCAATCGAACCGCACCAGAGTTCGTTTGGAAACTGACCGCTATTCAGGCGGTCTCGGTCCGCTTGTTTGGTGCGCACCAAGGTTCGGATGGCAGCGTTCACACTTGTTCAAATGAACCACACTAACAGAGCAATCGCACCAGAGTTCGTTTTAATCGAACCAAACCTGCCAAGTGTGAACACACCCTAAATGAACAGTGTGCTAATGAAGACTCGTAGTCATACACTTGTTTCTCCATTTACTAAAGACGTTTTTATCCATTGATTGAAGATCTGATGAAGCTACCTGCATGAAAGATCTTCAATAAACACGTCCAGATGCTGCAGAATACATTAAACAAGAAACTAATATGTCTTCAAGTTCAAATGAGGTATTCTAGCGTCTTTGGACAAAATGTATGCTCTCAGTCTTGTTGTGGTACATTTGGTCTTGTCTCTTTCCAAAAGTCATGTGTAGGGCAGACAATCTGTTCTAAACTCTAGTGAGCTGCCCAACTTGAGAGCATCGTGACACAAAGGCTGCTTCAAATGGTAGGCAGCAACGTGAAGATATCTTCCAAGGTACCTTCTTTCAGATAGATTCTAAATATATTTATGCCTACAAGAGTATTGCATCTCTACCGTAGCAGCATGCTAACAGCTAATTTTGGGAACCAATTGTGAGCCGAGTCTTCAGTGCACTTCATGTGAGGAACGTTTCGGATCAGTCACTTATGACGCACCATTTCAGGAAGCTTCTTGCGATGGCAGCTGTCTATGTAGACAATAGAAAGCAGGGCAGCTCACTGGAACAGAGTTAGAGTTGCTAAATTAAGAACCTTGTTCAGCTTGTTGAGGGCAGTTAATATCAAACCACTCACCACAATCGGCTGCTAAAGAACATACTGTAATTAAATGCTCATTTTCTGCTGAACTGATCACATAGTGTCTTCAAAGCAGCTGCATCAACTAACACAGCCCAGCTGCTGAACAAATCACTTGTTCTGTCTCGATTTCTATAGATGTTTTAAAGCTTTTTAATCTCTCTTAATGTTGCCTCCTCTACCACTGTCATTTGTCATGAATCACAAATGACTTGCTTTACTAGTTGTACTCCACTCTAGAGAAATATGATGGTAATGTTGGTCAAGGCTGAATATCTATTTAAGTGCTTTAGTGAGTCAGTGTGTCCAGCAGTGCTAAACTCGCTGACTTCTGCAGTTCAACCACGTCATTTGAGGAAAATAAAGAAGGGAAATGTAAGAAAGTGCCAAGTTGAAACTGAGTGTTTGGCAGAGGCTGGTCAGACTTTAACGTCAGTGAAGATGCCAGGACATTCTTAGACTAGAATAACGGTGGAGGAAGAGGAGGGGCTTTAGAGTCCCTAGAGCATGTTTTGGGTTCCCAGCGTGAGATGTTTGTCCAGATGTTGGCAGCTGGAGGTACTGTTGTATTTATGAGCTTTTGTCCAGTACTTTTCCACCAACTTACTGAATGATTTGCCCTTTATTGAATATCATTAAAATGTTGTTTTTCTACCTCCACTGGTGATTGTCTCAACTGATTCAGACACCGCAGTTCATGACCTGGACAAGTAGGTAAAACTAGGCCTAATTAACTTGAATAAAAAATAATTTATCTTTGAATTACAGAGTCAGTTGATATAGTTGTATGATTATAATATAATGTAAGTCTATGGGGATGTACTGGAGGGTTTAAAAGCAGAATGAACTAATTTCTACGTCAACAGGACCGTTTTTGTCACATCTTTTTCTGGTAATATTGCATAAGTCATGCAAAAGTTACTTGGTTGACCAGTTTTAAAAGTTCATGATATGAGCTGAAAGATTGAATTTATCTGTATACAGACAGTGTTAATAAGCAGTTCTATAACACCAGTCTCATGCTAATAATATTTAAGTGCTATGGCTACCGTTTTGAAGCAGTGCAATGAATTGTATATTTTTCAAATGTAATTTAATGCGTTAGACCTACATTGCATTGTTTGTTTTTGTTTTTTTCTTATTATTTTCTGTAGTAATTGACAGAATGTCATAGACCCTGTCGATAGCACTTAAGTTGTATATTTCTCCACAATAACTATCATGATATTCAGTGTAACAGTAATGGTTTATAGATCTGCAAACCTGTCAGTCACTCAGCAACATCTCCTCATGTACCGGAAGCCCTTTGACCTTTACAAGGCCATTGTAAAGGTTTAAAGCGTCTGACACACGGCTGCAGTAGCACTTGATTGTGTACCAGTTGCATTTGTTTTGTTTCATCTGTCTTTCAGAATTCTCCTCACTGCAGTCGCTGGTCTGTCTTCATACTCCATTCACCTGCTGCTCAAATCCTCAGGTGTCGTGGGTGAGTATTGCGATCAGCTGACCCGAGACCAGTTTCAGATCTTTTCTGTGATTAAGTGAATGATTTGGGTAGGAGACACTGTTCCTGAACCTTTGTAGGAAGGTGTTGGCTCATGGGTAAAATCAAGACACTGTTTATCTGTACATGTGACTGAAGTGATGGCGCGCTCTCCGTTGGCTCTTTGACTATCTGCCTCACCGATCTGTGAGAGATTTTATTTGGCCACAATATTTCTGGTGTGCATAAGGCTAAAAATAGCCGAGCATCTGCTGTGCCCGATCGATTGAGTCTGTCAATCTCGTTGTTATATTTACTATAAGGCTTAATGTCTGTCAGACCTCACATACAGTACATCACATGATATGTTTATCACTTAATAATAAACATTTTCATATAAAACTGAACAATGCTGCTCTACACTCTGTTTGGAGGAGCCATAAAGTTGTAAAAAAGACAGTACTATATGTACACCTGTGACCACGAATGATCATAATTCTATATTAATGCACTTACAGCCTACAGTTATGCTGATGAACTGTGAGAAATTGTTTATTGTGATTGTTTATTGTTATTGTAATTATTAATAAATGCAATTATTGAATGTATTCAGCTAGGCCTATATTTTATATCTTAGTGAGAGGATGTGAACTTGTCCCCTTCAGTCAAGTGTGGTTGACTATGAGAAGTGTGTGAATTTCATATGTTGATGCTTTTTTTGTCAGGTATTAGAGCTTATGAACAGTTGGGCTTCCGAGCCTTTGGGACTCCAGGCAAGATGGCGGCCGGCATCGCCATCACCCTGCAGAACATCGGAGGTGAGACGCTATCCAACATGCATCATCTCAGGAGACACCATGTGTTGTTTAGTGACCCTGTCAAGGGCACTGCATACACACACACACACACACACACACACTCACACACAGACACACACACAGATACACACACACACACACACATGAAATATGGATTTGAGTTGAGATAATTTTCTCTGGTAGAAAGAGACGGCCGAGTGATACTAGAGACATGAAATCAGTTGCCTGAGAAAACGGTCAATTATACCGTTTAATGCTAATTATACAAACATATTTGACCACAGAATCAGAATCAAGTATTCCAGAGATCTGATATCCCAGACAGAGGCCTATTGTAAAACATCATTTTGAGGCTTATCATTTAATTTCTCTTGTACTGTTGTTTTTGCACTCCTTCAATTGTGTTTTTAAGGAGCTTTGTCATTTGAACTGTGATTTAATCTCCAGTGGAGGAGAAAGAGCCTGAGCTTCTTTATAAATGCTAAATATCTTTGTTTTACTGTGACGTTTGCTTCCAGGATAATAACCACAATCCCGCTCGAAGGCCAGTTTATCCTGAATGAGAGTGTGTTTACTGTATGTGTGTGTTTGTTGAAGCTCACAGCTGTCCTCTCTGTCTCTCACAGCCATGTCCAGTTACTTGTACATCGTAAAGTACGAGTTTCCACTGGTGATCCAGGCTTTCCTCAAGGTGGACAATCCAGGGGGGTGAGTGCACGTCTGTGTGTGTTTAAAGTTGTTTCATAGTCTTCCTGTTTTCTCACGTTTATTGGCTCGATCAGGACTCCATATTATCACAACCTGTTTTAGGTATGTTAGGGCTTAAGCACACAAACAGACATACAAAGGAAAAAAACAATTACACCTTTTGTATGTCTCAATTGTTTGTCCTAGACAGCAGTGAGATTAAATGGAGAGTTTTGCTGAATTCTCCTGCTTCTCAGATATTTCTCCTGAGAAAAAGACTCCAGTAATTTCACATGTGTCTTCTTATAGAGTTTCACAAGAGATCTCAATATGAGCTCAAACATTTCTTATCTAATACTTCCAAGACCACGTGATCTGTTCTGTCCACAATCATTTTATACACTCACTGTAGGTCAACTATTAACTCATATGTAACCTGTCATTTCTTATTTGGAATTTTAGTATAAACATTTGAGACAAAAAGAAACAAACTAGTAACTCCATTAAGTGTACCGAGCTTTGAAAGAGCAACATGTGAGCAAAACCGTTTCCTCTGGGGAGAGAGAGAGAGAGAGAGAGAGAGATTCATGAAGTATAGAGGTTTGTTTGATGATTCCAGTCTGTACTGACACGTCTCGTTTCGGTGGCATTTTCCTCTTTTTGTGGAACAGCAGGAGTGTGTTAACGGCAGATTCACTCCTGCTAACAGTTCTGTGTGTGTGTGTGAGCAGTGCGGTTTCTCTCAGATCAAAAAGTCTCAGAGGATTCTGAGTCAGACACAAAATCCTCAGGCGTAATTGTGTGTGTGAGTTAAAGGTAGACAAAGAGTGTGATAGATCGACTAGATTCGGTGAGAACAGGTTTGTGTGTGTGAAGGTCAGATCTCTGTCCCTATAACAGACGGTTGCCTAGCCAAAGCAGTGTGTGTGTGTGTGTGTGTGTGTGTGTGTGTGTGTGTGTGTGTGTGTGTATGTGGTGGTAGTGTGTGTGTGTGTGTGTGTGTGTGTGTGTGTGATTGTGTGTGTGTATGTGGTAGTGTGTGTATGTGGTAGTGTGTGTGTGTGATTGTGTGTGTGTGTATGTGGTAGTGTGTGTGTGTGTGTGTGTGTGTGTGACACTCTGTGGCGTAAGCAGAGTGCAGAAGGCCTGCGCACACACACACACACTTTGGAGGACACCTCAAAAACTCCACGGAGACGACCTTTGGCTACCTCATTTGAATTCCTTGGCTCTTCGGGCGAGCGAGGAGAATCCCGATGCAGTAAACAGTGGCGAATCTTTTCAGTTCCTGCAGACATCACCCATGCTTAAAAAACGACATGTGGTATTTTTGTGAATTCATAACTGCAGGGATTTAAATGTTTTAGGAAATGTTCATTATGATGTGTGTTCTTGGCTTCCTGTCCTGGTATTTGCCCGTCATGTGATTTATGTACTGTATTTTAAAGGTTTAGCAAACCTGTGGGACTTTCCTCTGTGATACACATTTGAAAATATTTAGCAGAATGTCCACAAAGATCGTTTCATTTTTGGGGCTGTTGAGCTTCACAAGGATCAAAAAAGTACCATGAGAGTACTCCATATATGACTTAGCTTTGTGTGCGGAACAGACCCAAATTTAAGCGAAATTCACTGAAAATCCTTCACTATTTATTTCTAATATCCCAGATTGTGCAGGCTTGACATTAACGTGACAGAAACGCTGACGTTTAACGTTGTCCTCGTCAAACCTGGTGACACATCTTCATGCAGCATATTTGAATTGAAAGTGATTGCGAATGAGATTTGAGAGCCGCGACGGGTGCAATGATTTTTAGTGCACAAGTCATGTGAACTGTTTTTATGGTACTTTTAAAGTGTCATGAAACCCCTCTAGTTCAGTTCCAGTGATTCACACCTCACACTGAAAAAAGACTCTCGAAACGGGCAGGAAAATATGTAAAAATGTGTGCAGGAAGAGGGAGGATGGGAGGGGTCAAGAGCTATTTCCAAAAACACACAAACAGAGTTGAACATCACGTTATGAGTGGAGATGAAAACAAGAGCATTTTGGGGCACGGGGACAAAAGTGTAAAGAGAGATGACCATAGAACTGATCGCAAATCTGCAAAAAAGATTTGGATATTTTGTTCAAACCTTTGAGAAAGAGCTACACTGCTTTGAGTCTTCACATTCATTCATAGATATTTATTTTACAAGCAGTGTTTCGGGTTTAATACAAGTTCTGTTGTCAACATTTGTAGCATAATGTTAATTACCACAGAAAATAATTTAGACTAATCCATTTTATAAGGAAAAAAGTGCATGCAGTAAGGCACATACAATAAAACCATTCACAAAACATTAAACACACACTGTTTTTAAAAGTATAAGCACAATAATTAAGCATAAAATGTTTTAACATGACTCTAGTGTGATAAAATCACTTACAAACCTTGTCTGTTTAAAGTTATCCAGTATTTCAACTCCATTGTCATGATGATGTAACGCCGGTAAACCATGTTGCTGTAAATCCCAGAAACTTGATGTAAAGTAGAAAAAAAATAGAGTTGACATGACTTTGAGTTTTCTTTTTCATCATTGTCTACTGTTTTTGAACAAACCGTCGTGTAATCCTGTTTATGATCAGATGCACGGTGAGAAGATGCAATCGGTGAAGCTGTCTAAACGGAACAGTCTCCACAAATACACCTGGAATACACCGCTGCTTCATGTTTGGAGAGCAACATCGGCCGGCCCACAAACATGCTTGCTTCGGTGCGGTTCTGGACTGTGGTCCATTCTGACGTGTTCATGTTCACGATCCGACACACGGAGAAAGTACACGATGGAATCAGCGCTCTGTCTAACAGCCATAAACAGGATGTTTGGAGTGCAATTAGCAGAACTACAACCAAGAAACGCTCTCGTCGGTTCAGTTATGGACTGTGGTTCGTTTTGTGAAGTGATTTCAATCTGACAATGGTGTTTAGTGTAAAAGTCTGCCCTCATGTCTGTTTCGTGTGCTGTTGAAGTCTTACGTCTGCAGAACAGCTGTTACGTTCATGAGTTTGAATTCTCCGCTTTAATGTGAGCTCATGCATGAGGCAGCGCTGTGATTGGATGAAAGTGTTCCTTCTCATGGGAGAAACGCACAGAATCTACTGATGTACAGTTGAAGACAGAAGTTTACATACACTTTAGCCAAATACATTTAAACTCAGTTTTTCACAATTTCTGACATTTAATCATAGAAAACATTCCTTGTCTTTGGTCAGTTAGGATCACTACTTTATTTTAAGAATGTGAGATGTCAGAATAATAGTAGAGAGAATGATTTATTTCAGCTTTTATTTCTTTCATCACATTCCCAGTGGGTCAGAAGTTTACATACACTTTGTTAGTATTTGGTAGCATTGCCTTTAAATTGTTTAACTTGGGTCAAATGTTTTGGGTATCCTTCCACAAGCTTCTCACAATGAGTTGCTGGAATTTTGTCCCATTCCTCCAGACAGAACTGGTGTAACTGAGTCAGGTTTGTAGACCTCCTCGGATTAAGGTCAGGGCTTTGTGATGGGCACTCCAATACCTTGACTTTGTTGTCCTTAAGCCATTTTGGGGTAATTGTCCATTTGGAAGACCCATTTGCGACTGAGATTTAACTTCCTGACTGATGTCTTGAATGAATGAATGAATGTTACATTTATATAGTGCTTTTCTGACACTACACTCAAAGCGCTTTACACAGTGAACAGGGGACTCTTTTCGACCACCACCAGTGTCTTGAGATGTTATATATATCAATATATCCACATAATTTCCCTTCCTCATGATGCCATCTATTTTGTGAAGTGCACCAGTCCCTCCTGCAGCAAAGCACCCCCACAAAATGATGCTGCCACCCCCATGCTTCACGGTTGGGATGGTGTTCTTCACCCTTTTTCCTCCAAACATAACGATGGTCATTATGGCCAAACAGTTCAGTTTTTGTTTCATTAGACCAGAGGACATTTCTCCAAAAAGTAAGATCTTTGTCCCCATGTGCACTTGCAAACTGTAGTCTGGCTTTTTTATGGCAGTTTTGGAGCAGTGGCTCCTTCCTTTCAGATTATGACGATATAGGACTCATTTTACTGTGGATATAGATACTTGTCTACCTGTTTCCTCCAGCATCTTCACAAGGTCCTTTGCTGTTGTTCTGGGATTGATTTGCACTTTTTGCACCAAACTCCGTTCCTCTCTAGGAGACTGAATGCGTCTCCTTCCTGAGCGGTATGATGGCTGTGTGGTCCCATGGTGTTTATACTTGTGTACTATTGTTTGTACAGATGAACGTGGTACCTTCAGGCATTTGGAAATTGTTCCCAAGGATGAACCAGACTTGTGGAGGTCCACAATTTTTTTCTGAGGTCTTGTCTGATTTCTTTTGATTTTCCCATGATGTCAAGCAAAGAGGCACTGAGTTTGAAGATAGGCCTTAAATTACATCCACAGGAACACCTCCAATTCAGTACACCTCCTATCAGAAGCTAATTGGCTAATTGCTTGACATCATTTTCTGGAATTTTCCAAGCTGCTTAAAGGCACAGTTAACTTAGTGTATGTAAACTTCTGACCTACTGGAATTGTGATATAGTAAATTAAAAGTGAAACAGTCTGTCTGTAAACAATTGCTGGAAAAATTACTTGTGTCATGCACAAAGTAGATGTCCTAAACGACTTGCCAAAACAAAAGTTTGCTAATATTAAATCTGTGAAGTGGTTTAAAAATGAGTTTTAATGACTTCAACCTAAGTGTATGTACACTTCTGACTTCAACTGTACATGTGTTCTGTCCTACCAGTCATAACTCTGAGTTTACACGTATACCTCATTTTTGTGACGTTGCTTCTACTTTTGTTTTGAAACTGGAAGAACTAAATGGCCCAATAAAATGAAAAAAAAAAACAAACAAACAAAAAAAAAACACTTTCTCCTTATTAAAAAACATATTGAGTGTTATCATTGTTTTCAGTTATGTGCAACGTGTACATATCTGTTCACATCTCAAAAAATGTGTTTTTGGGTTTCATGATCTTTTAATGGTGCTTTTTGCCATTTTTTTGGAGCTCAGCAGCCCCTATCCCCAGTCTTCCTCTTTTGTGTTCCATAGCAGAAAGTCATATGGGTTTGGAATGACATGAGAGTGGGGAAATTATGACAGAAATTTCATTTTTGGGTGAACTATAACTATGAGTCACTTTGGTACGAAGGTTTGCCAAGAATATCAAAGTGAAGTATAAATGCATCCATTGGTTGTGTACTCAGACGTGCCCTCATCCAGACCAGACACTGACGGGGTTGGCATGCCTTTCACTGACTCATAGTACTGCTCATGTGAAACCACACACATACATACACACACACGCACACACACACACTCTCTCTCACACACACACACACACTCTCTCTCTCTCACACACACACACACACACACACACACACACTCTCTCTCACACACACACACACACACTCTCTCTCTCTCTCACACACACACACACACACACACACACACACACACAGCTTGACCTCAGAAGAGAACTTTGTTTTATCAATATTGGCTGGCTCTCTCAGCTCCATATGTTCCTGGTGCCCTTCACCTCATCAAGATCACAATGTTTCCACACAACATTGAACAATGTATATCAAACGTACACAGGGGAAAGTTTTAAAGGAACAGTTCATCCAAAAATGTAAATTCTGTGATCATTTACTCATGTCATTCTTTCTTATTTGGAGCGCAAATGGAGATTTTAACAGAATGTTCACGCTGCTCATTGCCATAAAACAAAAGCATATAGTGACACCATATAATACCATAGTGGAGCGTGAAGACATGCTGTATCAATGATGCTGAACGCTGTTAGTTCTCACATGTCTCATAACTGAATGTGACACAGTTTGAATGTATGCAAGCTCCGTTCCTCACACAAAGCTATCATACGGCTTCAGAAGATGTTGAGAATAGTGCACGAGTCATGTGGACAACGCTTATGATGCTTTTTTTTTCAATATTTATCTTTGTGTCTCTCTCTGTTTAACAGGGAATGGTATTTAAATGGCAATTACCTGGTGGTCATTGTGTCGTGCAGCGTCATCTTGCCATTGGCTTTAATGAAGCAGCTCGGTAAGTCTTACTAATTGAAGACACTTCTGCTCATGGCTGCCCGTCTGTTATTAACTGAATGCATCTGAGACATAATTATTATCATTTATTGCCTAATGAAATGTTAGTATAGTAGGTTTATTTCAGTTGATGGAGTTTCAGATTTGATTTGAAGGTGGAATCTGCTCACTTGAGACTGTTCATGAAAAACCTCTGGGAAAAAGTTAGGTACAATTACTGGCTCACCTGTGTGTGTGTCTGTGTGTGTGTGTGTCTGTGTGTCTGTGTGTGTGTGTGTGTGTGTGTCTGTGTGTGTGTGTGTGTGTCTCTGTGTCTGTGTGTCTGTCTGTCTGTCTGTGTGTGTGTGTGTGTGTCTTTGTGTGTGTGTGTGTGTGTCTTTGTGTGTGTGTGTGTGTGTGTGTGTGTTTGTCTTTGTGTGTGTGTGTGTTTGTCTTTGTGTTTCAGGGTACCTGGGCTACACCAGTGGTTTCTCTCTCAGTTGTATGGTCTTCTTCCTAATTGCGGTATGTTTTTACCCTTGTAGTTTACTAAAAAATTTAAATTCTGTCATTGTTTACTCAGCTTCATGTTGTTCCAAACCTGTATGACATACTTCTTTGGAACACAAAGTAGGGACTAAAAACAAAATGATTTTAATTTTGGTTCGTTCCGAGCAAAAACTGTATTTTTTTGTTCTGGTTCAGAAGTTCTGAAGCTTCCTTTCCAAATGGTTACCGGTTAGAATAAAATAAAAGAATGGTTAATAATGTTCTTTTTTAAATGACAGTACTCCGCTGAGGGGTCAGTGAAATACCAGTTGCAGTGTTGTCAGAGAAAAACAAGAGGAACAAGCAACCTGTTCTGGAAAAACAAGCCCAAAATATACCACTTGCCTCACCAAAATAAGTGACAATAAGCAATAGATTTTCTTCCTGTGTGGTGGATTTATCAGCATAGAAATTATAACAAGCAAACAGTTAATTAACAGTTAGTAACAAATGTACTTTTTTCTCCCAATTTGGAATGGCCAATTCCCAATGTGCTTTTAAGTCCTCATGGTGTCGTAGTGACTCACCTCAATCCGGGTGGTGGAGGACGAATCTCAGTTGCCTCCACATCTGAGACCGTCAACCCGCGCATCTTATCACGTAACTTGTTGAGCGCGTTGCCATGGAGACATAGCACGTGTGGAGGCTTCATGCCATCCACTGCGGCAACCACGCTCAACTCACCACGCACCCCACTGAGAAAGAACCACATTATAGCGACCACGAGGAGGTAACCCCATGTGACTCTACCCTCCCTAGCAACCTGGCCAATTTGGTTGCTTAGGAGACCTGGCTGCAGTCACTCAGCACACCCTGGATTCAAACTAGCGAACTCCAGGTGTGGTAGCAAGCGTCTTTACCACTGAGCTTTACCTTTGCTAATGTTTTGTATGTGGATTAGCAGTGCATGTATACAGTATATAGTAATTATACATAGTTGTTAAAAAGGTCTTCATTCACAGAATGCTTCATGCACAACGGGCAGTTACACAAAGAAATGTGTGATGCAGCAGTTTCCTTCAGGATAAAAGCACATGCTTCATTTTTACGGGCAACATGAAGTGGTGTAGTTTCCAAAAAAATTACTACGATAAACTCTTTGGCCTTTAGTTTCATAAAAAAATGATCGGAAACAAAATTAACCGGTTAGAACCGGTTACCAGCATTAAAAAATAACATTTTCACTCTGGAAGTGTTTGGTTTTCGTTCCTTGAACCATTTTTAGTCCGTGAACAAAAGAACATATATTGCACAAAGAGTGATCTTTTCCTTACAACAGAAATTGGTTCTTGTCCATCTCATCGTTGATGTCAAATCTGGCATGATGTGTCTTCACACGTCATATTTGAATTGAATGAGACTGAGAGCTATGGCAGTTTGTGAGTGAATAATTATTTAAAGTTTGGTCTTTAGCTCACACAAAATATCCTCGTGCCATATGGACCCGACCTAACCCTTATGGTGCTTTTCTGTCATTATTAAAATGATCACTCTGCACATTCTGCAGTATACTGTATACTGTGTATTGTTTTGTGTTCCATGGAAAGAAGAAAGTCAAATGAGTTTGGAAAAACATGAGGGTGAATAATTGTTTCATTCAGTCACATGCTGTTTCATATTCTCATAGTGATGAAATATTCTGCTTCTTTGAAATTACTCTCTGAATTATGTGCTGAGAGTGTGAAAATTACTATTTAAACTTGATGCACTTTTTTTTCAGTTATCAGCTTATAAGTCTTAGAATTATTGTGTGTTTGTGTGTGTGTGTGTGTGTGTGTGTGTGTGTGTGTCGAATATTTTTAGAGTTTGTGTTTGGTGGACCTCACTGACCTAGTTTTTGAATGAGAGGTTTAATCTGTGCACACAGCTCTAGCCCCACTTGTGTGTGTGTGTGTGTGTGTGTGTGTGTGTGTGTGTGTGTGTGTGTCTTCACACTGAATTTGTAAAGCCATCTAGTCTTCAAACCATCCTCTGCTCTCAATTCATCCCTGCTGTGTTTGGGACGAACACCAAATGAATGGACACAAAATTGCAACAATGCCACCCCAAATTTCTCTCTCCCATCCAATTGGGTATGTGATACTCACTCATAAACCCCATTAAATGCAGAGAAGTGTAGCCATTGTGCTTAAAGGGATCTTTTGAAATAAAAGCATACATGTTTTTGTGTCAAAGTACTGTAAGTTTTAGAACACAAATATTTATTTCCCAGTCCAAAAAGACAAAGCTGCAAAAGTGGTTCCTTTTGAAAACTTTGACTTTCTGACATCCAGACAAATTAACACATGACCACACACATTTATTTGTTATTGATGCATATCACAGTGTTTACAGTTTTCAGGGGTATCAATCTAAAGATGTTTTAATTTTAGTTCTAAAAGTGTATTTTAATATAAAAAAATCACATAATTCTCCTTTAAGTATAGCAGCAGAAGAACTGCTGAGAAGACTAAAATGTGTTGATGTGTGTGAAAGCTTGTGCTGTTTGTGTGTGTGTGTATGTGTGTGTTTGTGTGTGTGTGTGTGTTTGTGTGAGCTGTTTGTATGTGTGTGTGAATGAGTGTCTGTGTGTGTGTGTGAGTGTGTGTGTGTGTGTGTGTGTGTGAATGAGTGTCTGTTTGTGTGTGAGTTTGTGTGTGTGTGTGAGTGTGTGTGTGTGTGTGAATGAGTGTCTGTGTGTGTGTGTGAGTGTGTGTGTGTGAGTTTGTGTGGTGTGTGTGTGTGTGTGTGTGTGTGTGTGTGTGTGTGTGTGTGTGTGTGTGAGAGTGTGTGTGTGTGTGTGAATGAGTGTCTGTGTTTGTGTGTGAGTGTGTGTGTGTGTGTGTGTGTGAATGAGTGTCTGTGTGTGTGTGAGTTTGTGTGTGTGTGTGTGAATGAGTGTCTGTGTGTTTGTGTGTGTGTGTGTGTGTGTGAGTGTGTGTGTGTGTGTGTGTGTGTGTGTGTGTGTGTGTGTGGCACCTGCAGATCTTTCTGAAAAATCACAACGTTAGTTTATTTTCAACAAGATCATTTCAGTCTCTAAACAGTTTGAGCAGCACTTTTCAGCACTGAATGTTTTATAAATCTGTCTCAATGTTGTGCAGCTGCATAAAGAGACTGTTATTGAAGGAAGGAATCATTAAAAACTATATGTGACACAACAGCAAACCTGCATCCCATGAGTAAGTGCAGAAATGTGTAGTTACTCATTTGAAATGAAAGGCTGTTCACATTAAAGTCTCAAAGGCACGACAGCAAAGATCCGGCTGAGAGTGAAATGAAAAACCCAATTATGACTGTTTTGGCACAGTAAACTTGGCCAACTTTATAAGTGGACCACAGGAAAAAATATAATAATAAAAAGATGATACGACTCCTTTAAAGAATCATTGTGAGATCAGAGCAACTTGTGCAAGCATATCTCCTCTCCTTCCAGGTGATCTATAAGAAGTTCCATGTGCCTTGTCCATTCGTTGAGTTTGCCTATAACAGGACGGTGGTGGGTTTTAACACAAGTGTGGCGGCTGACCCCGGAGGAG
Organism: Myxocyprinus asiaticus; assembly: GCF_019703515.2. Taxonomy (NCBI): domain Eukaryota; kingdom Metazoa; phylum Chordata; class Actinopteri; order Cypriniformes; family Catostomidae; genus Myxocyprinus; species Myxocyprinus asiaticus. Next base: position 112,706 of record NC_059380.1, on the reverse strand, counting down.
TGGAGATGACCCCTGAGAGTGACACTGTCTGCACCCCCCGCCTGTTTAACCTCAACTCACAGGTGTGTCATTAAATCGCTCCACCCTTCATCGAAACACTGAAATCATGTGGGAAATTCACTTTCTTATGATGTATCTTTTTTTTTATTTGTGTATTAAGCTGTTTCAAATTAACCGTTTAATGACTTTTACATTTACATTTATTCCTTTAGCAGATACTTTTATCCAAAGTGCTGCATCCCAAGCTATGAAAGAGCAATTTTTGAGCAATAACAGAGTCTCTCTGTAGATTCAGTGAATTGAGTCTGATTTATTCCTGTAGTATTCATCTCACACATGTGCTTGTGCAGTTTTCCCACATATGTTCTCGTGTCATAATGTGTGTGTTGTTGGTGGTGTTAGACTCAGTCCGTCTCTGTGCACAGAACTGGCATTCCTAATCAGGTCGAGCCTAAGCTCCATCCAAGACTCACTGAATCACAGCTACAATTAGCTCTCTGTAATGTGCCGCAGTGTTTAATGGACTTTAAAGTGTGGGCTTTGGGTTGCCGCTGTGGTATCCATGGTGACGTGACGTGCTCTGATCTGTGTGTTTTTAAACAGACGGCCTACACGGTTCCCATCCTGGCGTTCGCATTTGTGTGCCACCCTGAGGTGCTGCCAATTTACACGGAGCTGCGCAAGTAGGTGGCAAGTTCTTACAGCGGATCGGGCATGAGTCACACTGTGCACATGGATGTTATTATATCATGTATTCTGTTGCTTCTGCTTCACTGTCCTGAGAACTGTGTGTGTGTGCTTTGACCAGTCTACAATCAGTATACATTAGAGCAGGACTATTCAAGAAGAGTTCATCTCCGAGCTTAATCAGACACACCTGAACCAGCAGGTCTTCAGGATTACTTTACAGGCAGGTGTGTTAGATCATGCAGGTCAACAGAATTGAATAGAGATGCATTAGAGTATATGTTAGAATTAAAGAAGTATTCAGTATTCTGTGTAAATGTTCTTTAAAGCTGAAGTGTGTCATTTCTGAGCCACGAGCTTCACCAACCGTTTTCAGACAAGTTTCCTAAACATTCCCCCATCTTCTATTGGTCAGCCAAACAGATAGCCCCACCCCAAACTGATGTCATTGTTTGGGTTAACAGGTGTGTTTGACTTGAACGGCACCTTGCCTTACTGATCGGCCAGTTGGAAGTTGAAAAGACTCAAGTCGGACACTTTTGTGCTTCCCATCAGTGACGGATCACGTGATGTTTGTTTTTTTTACTTTATTGCAGACAAAGTGGAATTCAGATAGACAGATGTTTGAATTTTACATGTAAGAACCAGAAACATTATTCATTTGAAAAGGTTATGTGCTGCTTCATACAGTATCTGCTGTGTGTACAAGAAGAAAGTCAACTAAAAGTCTGAATTATTTTAATACCAATAAAGGAGTCAGGATCGGTCTGTGCAGCGCTGCATGAAGTCAAACACACCTCATTGTCATGTTGCTGTCGGGCTGGTCAGGATTCCCAAACAAACAGGACAATGTTTTGATGGCAATAGTCAGTGTTAAAAAAATCATCCTGCACATGACTTCCTTACAGTTGACTCTGCATATTAAGCTGGAGAAGGAGAAAGTATTTCAACATCCAAAAAATATCACACTTCACCTGTATAATGAGTAGAAAAGGGCAAATCATGAGAACTCAAAGTGGTGACCAGAACATTAACCCATACAACAGATTTTCAGAAAGACTGAAGGATGAACATTTTGAGTGCGTTCAGTGTCGGTTGTCACATCATTATATTCTCTGATTTCAGCCCCACCAAGACAAAGATGCAGCACGTATCCAACATCTCCATTTGCGTCATGTACGTCATGTATTTCCTGGCTGCTCTGTTCGGATATCTGACCTTCAACGGTGAGGCTTGTAGTTACTCATCGTACCATCATTCCTCCCCTTCTGTCTTTCTTGCACACATATTGAAAAGGTTATATAGGATTTGTCTTTACCTGTGAATGCAGTGCTCTGTACTAACCAAACTAGCATTGTTACAGCTTATAATTTCAACAGAGCGTCATGTCAAATAGTAATGTTGATGTATTATATCCTCCTGATAAGAGCTCATTCTCTGCCTGCTGATGTCACAGATCTGAGTCTCTGATTGAATCAAGAGTTAGTGTTTGCGCTCCCTCTAGTGTTCAGTGTGTGTTAATGACAATCATGACCACTGCCAGCTGCAAACCTAATGAGGAATGTGACATCATTTCCTGCCTTCTTATTGAATGAACTTTTAAATATGCTATCATGTTTAAATGTAAATTGTGTATGTGTGTAGAAAATGTGGAAGCTGAGCTGTTGCACACTTACAGTCGGATCGACCCGTATGACACACTCATCCTGTGTGTTCGTCTGGCTGTGCTGACCGCTGTCACACTCACTGTGCCCATCGTCCTGTTTCCTGTGAGTCACACAAACGCATACACACACACAGACACAGATACACACACACACACACACACACACAAACACATGCACACACACAGACACACACACACAAATACACACACACACACACACACACACACACACACGCACACACACTTACACAAACACATACGCACACACACACACACACAGACACACCCACCCACACACACACACAAATACACACACACAGACACATACATACATACATACACAGACACAGATACACACACACAAACACATACGCACACACACACACACACTTACACAAACACATGCACACACACCCACCCACAAACACACACACACACAAATACACACTCACAGATACACAAGCACAGACACAAATACACACACACACACATACACACAAATACACACACACACACACATACACACACACAGATACACACGCACACACACATACACACAAATACACACACACACACACACACACAGATACACACGCACAGATACACACGCACAGACACATGCAAAACATGATTTGGCTGATTTATGAGCCCTTCAGATAGTGAGGAGGACTGCTGAAAATGTCCTCACAAGAAAAAACTAGTCGTCACAGCTGTGATGGAGTTTCTAATCGAGTCACAGTTCATTTGGCTCTTTTTTCTCTTCTGACACTCGTAATCCAGCACTCACTGTTTTTGTCGTCTAATGGAAAGTTGTGGTTATGTGCAAAAATAATATTTGCCCATGCACCGCTATAGTGTATTTCCTGTTCCTAACCCAACTATCTTTTGGCTCGTGTCCTGTATTTCCAGTTAGGATTTGATGGCGGATGATTTTCCGGTGGCTGACTGGTTTCAGTTCTTTGTTTTTCTGTCTTTTCTCAGGTAAGAAGAGCAATTCAGCAGCTGTTCTTTGCAAATAAAACCTTCTGGTGGCCCCGTCACATCGCAATAGCCGTCAGTCTGCTCTCCCTCATCAACCTACTGGTCATATTCGCCCCAAACATCCTGGGCATCTTTGGGATCATTGGTGAATTTTCTTTCTTTCTTTTTTAATAAACCCCTGGAATCCCATGATGTGTTTACACCACAGTTTCTCTAGTAGTTAACTGTGGTTGTGAGTTGTACAGACCCACCTCAGAGAAGAATGCATGTTATTGTGGAGTGTGAGAGACATGATGTGAATGGAGTATGAAGGTCTATGTTAACAATAAATGAGCATATGCATGTGTTTATATCACCGCAGGGGCTACGTCAGCGCCGTGCCTCATCTTTATATTTCCGGCTGTGTTTTACATTCGCATTGTGCCCGAGGAAGAGGAACCAATCCGCTCTGTGCCGAAAATCCTCGTAAGTACTTTTAGACGTTTTCACTTCCTCTCTGTCCATCCACAATGGGATCTAATTTTTTACTTTGTCCTGGAATGTAGAGGTTTTGATAGCTTTCTCACAATGAACGGGAGATTTCATGAAAACTAATCATGCAAAGAGCTGTGTAAATCCCTCAGGTCAGTTGCAGACGTGTGACCCGAAACCATTGTAAACGAGTTACGCTCAAGTTACAGCTGTAGTTGTATGCAATAGATGAAACTAGAAAAAGAAAAAGCAAATAAAATAAAATCCATTTTTCAAACACCTCCCTTATCTCTACTCTCAACTGGTAGAATCTAGGTAAGTTAGGCAGATGCCAACATTGACAGGTTGCATGACAAAAAACAAATCAAATCTAGACTAAATTAAATATTATATTATGTACAGATTCACCACAATTTGAGCAGTGAATTATCGGCTGCTGAGAGCATCAAAATTCAAGACACGTTCACAAACCAAAATTGTCCATTTTTCGATTCAGTTTGTGTCAGGTTCAATATGTTGTTGTGCCTGTGCAGTTCATGGTAATATTCATAAATGTAATGTTTCATTTTTTTTTTTTACTTTTATACGATAAGTGTATACATGTTTGTTACTGTGTTTCGTCACCACTTGATGTCCAGTGTAAAAGTCCTGAAGCAAAAGCAGTTTACAGGTATTTCTGATCAAATCTAGATTCAGCTTTTGACATGCAGAATTTGAGGTTTGTAAATTCGAGGGTACTCGGTAGTAATCTTATTTCTTGAATGACTTAAATCACATATATGATTCGTGACTTTGCCAGCAGTGTTAATGTTATCTCTCTCTCTTTTATAGGCTGCTTGCTTCGCCTTGTTAGGAGTCTTATTTATGATAATGAGTCTGAGCTTCATCATCATTGATTGGACGTCCGGCAACAGCAAAGGAAACAGTGGTCATTAGGCCCTCTAATGGTTTATGCTTTTTTAATTTTAATATTTTGATTATTTGGGATCAGTAGTTCATGGATTTCCAGTATGGCCCCTATTAACAGATTCTTTGATTTAGTTGAACCTGTCATAGTCAGTCAATGTTTTATTTGATCTCGTGACTTGCATGTGCTGTGTAGCTCTGTTGTCATGTGGGTGGCGTCCCATCTCAGGCTGGCATTAATTCTATTCAATTGCCACCCGTTTTCAAAAAGGAAATATTCAGTGTAAAATATTTTGATGATTCAGTTTTAGTGTTTGCAGATGCAGCACATGAACACCCACAATTCCTGTGCCATAGGAGCAGCACATGCAGTTTACATGCAACAGAGTTTGCAAACAAAAGGGATTCTGCATTCTTACCAAACAGATTCACAAGGCCTAGTTCCTGTCTGAGTTTAGTTTCCAGCGTCCCCCCTTTTCATATTAGGACCTTTTACCTTTGCCCTTTGGCCACATTCATCAAAAGATCTTATAGTAACTGCTCATTTATAACAGGAGCACAGGTGGTTATTAAGTGTGATGTCATCATATCTTATCTTACATACAGCAATACTCTGTGCAATAGCTGTGAGATATCCAACACTGAAGGCTGCTGAGAGGTCAAGAGTTCATTGCCATGGCGACACATGACCTGTCTGCAGTCTGTTACACAATTTCAAATGTATGCAAATTGTATGTATAGTACAACAGATACATTGTACATGTCACATTTTTATATGGATTTATAATTTGTATCCTTTCTACAATATTTAGTGATATAAATGAGCATAAATATATAATGATATATAGAGAAGATATTCTCGATCACATCTCTGTACAGTAAAGTGCCATCTTCAACAGATTCAGATAGAAAACATGAATTATCCAAATGGCTTCATTAATGACAAATATTTTGAATATTTTTTATGAATACTGCTTGTTGTATTGGGAACGCACCGATTGAAAAGCACAGTTAATCGTAACGTTCGTTTATTATGATCTCTTATGAGTCCTGCTGATTGACGGATCTTGAAACCAAAAACAACAATATTCACAGGGTCCTCTCCTAAACTGGAGAAACAAATGTGATGCATTGATGCATGTAAACTCAGCAGACAGCAGACAGGGTTGATGTTGCCTAAAGTAAAGCTGGTCTGTGTTAAACTACACTGTAATTTCAAAGGGATTGATCATTCAGAAATGAACATTTTGTCTCTGGAACTGAAAAGGAGATGTTACACAGAATGTTAGCTTCAGTCACCATTCACTATCATTGGATGAAAGAGAAAGATGCAGGATGAGTCTCTAACATTCTGCCTAATATCTGTGTTTGAGTAAATGAGGACAGAATTGTCATTTTTGGGTGATCTATCCCTTTAACTTTAACTTTTAGATGTGGTTGAGAAAGAGATTGTTAGTCGAGTGGACAGATGGTTTTGAAGGGTTTCCACACAGGGTCATCTGGTGATTATTGATACTTTAAACTGTAGCACTTTCAGTTGAAGCACATCTCCCTCTCAGTCCCTTACAACTGATGACATAATTATAGATTAATATATTTTTAGACAGTTATGATCAGTTTATGCACAACTAACTGTAAATTGTATAAAGAAAAAAGCGTAATGTGTGGATGTCTAACATGGTACATGAATATTTTAATCTTTTAATCTCTTGAAAATCATCATCCTATAATCAAGCACTTACTGGCCCTATGTGTGTGCGTGTGCGTGTGTCTGTGTGTGCGTGTGTCTGTGTGTGCGTGTGTGTGCATGTGTGTGTGTGTGCGCGCGTGTGTGTCTGTGTGTGCATGTGTGTTTGCGTGCGTGCGTGAGTGTGTGTGTGCGTGCATGTGCGTGCATGTGTGTGTGTGTGTGTGTGTGTGTGTGTGTGTGTGTGTGTGTGTCTGTGTGTGTGCGCATGTGTGCGCGTGTGTCTGTGTGTGTGTGTGTCTGTGTGTGCATGTGTGTTTGCGTGCGTGCGTGAGTGTGTGTGTGCGTGCATATGTGTGCGTGTGTGTGTGTGTGTGTCTGTGTGTGTGCGCATGTGTGCGCGTGTGTCTGTGTGTGTGTGTGTGTCTGTGTGTGCATGTGTGTTTGCGTGCGTGCGTGAGTGTGTGTGTGCGTGCATGTGCGTGCATGTGCGTGTGTGTGTGTGTCTGTGTGTGTGTGTGTGTCTGTGTGTGCATGTGTGTTTGCGTGCGTGCGTGAGTGTGTGTGTGCGTGCATGTGTGTGTGTGTGTGTGTGTGTGTGTGTGTGTGTGTGTGTGCGTGTGTGTGTCTGTGTGTGTGCGCATGTGCGTGTGTGTGTCTGTGTGTGTGCGCATGTGTGCGCGTGTGTCTGTGTGTGTGTGTGTGTGTGTGTGTGTGTGTGTGTGTGCATGTGTGTGTTTGTGTGTGTGTTCTCCACTTCTCGTTTATGGATAAAGAAGTTTCAGTCAGTGAATGTACTGTAATGGATTATAAGATGTCTAAATGAGATGTGCATTTAAATTGTGGTACTTTTTATATAAATTTTGTCTGTTTAATCAAGGGTAGAGTTGCCACACTTCTAGAGAACTGATCATATCTTGGCATCTTTTTACAGTATTTTAAATGTAGCGATGCTGCATCAAGGGCCTGTCAGTGTCACACAGCAAAAGTGCTGTAATATATCTGAACTTCCTTCAAAATATTTATCTTTTTTGGACCTTTAAAAACAATGAGTTTTCTCTCCTGTTTCTCAAAGCCAGATCATTTCCTTTATTGTGGTATTTTGGGGATACATGGAGAAATGTATGATTTATTGATAGCATGGGGTTAGGGTTTGATTATTAACACAACCTGATGAGATCATTGTGTATTAATTGTATGTTGTGGTGATGGTGAGATGTTTTCTGTAGTGTTGTATTGCCTCACAGATCAATGTGGTTTCTCAAGCACAAATGTGTCCCCTCATTTCAGCTCTGTGTGTGTGTGTGTGTGCCAGTTATTAAAGAACTGCCAGTACTTCCTTCCCTCATTAAATATACAGCAGCAGTGATTCCTGATTGCTCTAAAGGCTTGTTTAAATGTAGAGGGGTGAATCCACGTCACATTACACCCCACCATCAGAAGAATTTTTTTTTATTACATTCTGCGTGAAGAAAATGAAGCCTGTTTTTAGAATCATTAAGATTTAGTGTATTATACATAATTTCCAGGACAATTCAGCATATTTATCTAACTTCTCATTATCATAATGGGGATTTTTGTAATTCTTAATGATGATTCTCTTGAGATACTCATTGTTTCTGTAATAGTTAATTATTACAGTACAGACTATTGTCCATTCACCATAGTCCTATAATTAGGTTCATTTTCTTTTTGCAAAATACAATTTCTTATTTCTTCAGATCTTGGGGTGAAATAGACCCACACATGTTCTTGACAGGTTTTGTGAGATTATTATAGTGATTCCAGTGATTGGTGATGTTGGTGATTATTTTGTTTTAGTAGAGAGGAATAATGATTTTATGATGAAGGTAGTTTATGTTAAACTATAAGATCTTATTAAATGTATCATGTAGCACATGAGGAATCTGAATTATATGAAATGTTTATAAACACTGTTCCATCTACAAAGTCAAATCACAGTAACTGTAAGCAGACGGTTGTTTAGCTGTGGTGCAGCGTTATCAGCCCCATAATGCTCTGCTTCTGTCCCCATCACACAGCTTTATTTGTGCTTTAAACACTATTATATGATCACCAGATCTGCAACATATCACAAGAGAGCAAAAGAGGGAAGAATTTTTAATTGTCCATTTACCAGCTGTGTCCAGTCAGCGTAATGTTTTCCTTTTGATGTAATAAAAATGTCATCGTCGTTTGTAACAGTTTGTATGAATTCATTACTTACATGACAGCATTTATACATAATGTACATAAATGTAATCCCTTTATATTATAAACACATCTATAGTTTGGATATTGTAAATGGTGAGATGATGTTGAGTCAGATGATTAAAACATAATAATTTTTAAAAAGCCAGTTTATGTCTTTCTTTATCCTCAGTATGGAGTACATTGCTGGCAGTTAATGTGCCATAAACAATGTTGAAATAAAATATATATATTCTTTCAGTCTTGATTGATTTTACAGTGCGTGATGTGAGTGTATGTCTGTCTGTGTGGAATACTCTATTGATTCGGCAGGAATCAGATTTCAGGGACATCTGTAGTTACTAGGATCAAACCTATAATGTTTGACAGTATGGTGTTTACCTCCATCACCAGCATACTTTGTATTGTTCCCTTTTTGCTAACTGTGATGATGAGGAGGGTGTGGCCGGCGCTGAATCAGCTGATCAGCAGGAGAACAAGATAAAGGGGAGCCGGAGGCGCCAGTTCAAGAGAGAGAGACACGCAGCAATGCTGCATGTGTGTCTGTGTCCTTATGTTTTATGTTGTTTTAAGTTCATTTATATCATTTAAGTTTATGTTGACTGTTCAGCCAGTTCCCGCCTCCTCCTTGCCCATCCTTTAACTGTTACAGTGGTGCCGAAACCCAAGAGGGAGGAGGGATGTGCTGTCACGGAGTCCTTGCCACTGCTTTCTGCCAGGGGAGCGAAGGAGTGGTTGAGGACCGGCAAGCAAGTTCTTTTCTCTCTCTGCACCACGGCCTGGCCACACCCTCCTCCTCGTCACATTCCTCCCCCGCCCGATTCAGGCCGGGGCACCACTGGACTGACTTACTCCCCCGCCCCCATCTCTGGAGGGGAGATGCTGCCCTTCTGGCCATCCTTCCTCCCTCCTGGGTTTTGGCACCACTGTAACAGTTAAAGGATGGGCAAGGAGGAGGCAGGAACCGGCTGAACAGTCAACGTAAAGTTTAATGATATAAATGAACTTAAAACAATATAAAACAGCGCGGCCACGTGTGTCTCTCTCTCCAACTTGCACCTCCGGCTCCCCTTTATCTTACTCTCCTGCTGACCACCTGATTCAGTGCTGGTCATGCACCATCACGGCCTGGCCACGCCCCCCTCCTCGTCACATTAACTTTCCATTTACCTGTTAAACTGTTTATTTCAAAAATAGTTCCCTAAAAATGTTCATATGATTTGTTTTCCCTCCCTGTGATAAATGACAGACATTACAGTAAATCTCCCTCAAACAAATAATTTGCTGCACTGGCAAATACAGTTTGTACTGCACTGAAACCTATACAACCTGATAAATATGTTAAATTTCCAAAGAGATTTAATGCATATTACCTGAACAGCTGCATGTGTTTACTCCAACTAATAATTTTTGGTTCCCAGAACGTTCTGGGAACGTTAGTTTATGGTTATAAAATATACTACCTAAAGACAACATTCTTAGAATGTTAGGAATTGATTCCCAAAAAAAAAAAAAAAAAAAAAGAACCAAACGGGAACCATACACTAACAATAGGGGAACATTTTGTGTTTGCTGGGACTGTACTGAAGTTTCATATATTTCCTCCACTTTATTAAGTTAATTATTAAGGAGAAGTTTGTTTCTGTTCACCTAAATCAGGTCAAACAGCAGGATGATTTCATGAAGTATTTCTCCATAAGTAAATGGTGCCAGTATCCTTTCAACTGTATCATATTCAGTGTTGTTTCAGTGTAGTGCCTCCGACTGGTTACATGCTGCTATGGGGATTTCATTTAAAATAGATCATTTTCTCTCTTTAAATACTATTGAATGAGACTGAACACATTTTAATATATATTTTAAGGCTCTTACCCACAACTGGCGGTTTTTAGCTATTTAAATGTTCAGACAAAACACCTGAAAATACACAAAATACCTTTTACAATAACATACAATTAGATAAACGTTGGGCTGGTTTTAAGTACATTAATTTTAATAAAATAAATTTTCAAAAATGACAAATTATTACAGCTGGAGAATTATTTTGTATTTAGGATAACTGTTTTAAATCAATTGGAAACAAGAATCTAAAGTGATCCAGTTAATCTCATACAGGGTAACTCGAATGATCAGCAAACATGTAGAACATCTCTTTTGTTGTTCATCTATATCATGATGACAAACACACACCATTAAAATGCAAGATGCAGAAGAATATTGTATTTACTTCTATTAGAATTATTACAGCATTATTTTCAACCTATTCAGACCTTATTCACGCTAGCACCGTTGTTGATATTTAATGGGAATGAAAATGAGGCTGTGAGGGATAAACTTACAGTCTCTTTAATGGCATGAACGGTATAAAGCTGTATGAAACTCCTCGATCACATCTGATTTTCCAGACTGTACGTTTATCCCTCACAGCCTCATTTTCATTCCCATTAAATATCAAAGATGGTGCTAGCGTGAATAAGGTCATTGCCTGGAAGAGTCTTTATGACTTTGGTCACATGGGGGCGATATGAAAACACAACTCTCTATCTCTCTCTCAGATTCATATTCAAATAAATTTATTGGCATGGTAAAAGAAAAGCTTTGTAAATATACATAGAAATATTAAATATACATACACATTTACACACATATACATGCAGTTAAAGAATACGATGTAAAAATACAATAAAATTGTGCATAACTAGGGCAAGTTGTTAAAAAGTGCAGTTCTGTTTCCACTTCATTTTGTGTGCAGTTGGGGCACAGCCGGTTTTCTTTTGGTAACCAGGTCTGTCTGTGTGTGCCCGTCTCATTGGCGAGGTTATGTTCACTGAGTCTGTACATGGTCAGGACTTTTCTTAGTTTAGGGTCGGTGACTGTGCTCAGGTATTCTGCCAGTTTATATTCTCTGTTTAGGGACAGATAGCATTCCAGTTTACTTTGTTGAGATGTTGAAAGCTGAAGTGTAAAAAGCTCTTCGTGCCTTGGCTCTCAGGTCGTTTAAAGCCTTGTTGAAGTTTCCTGTGTTGCTGATGTTTATTCCAAGGTTTGTGTAGTTCTGAGTGTGTTCTAAGGTCATGTTGTCTAATTTGAAGTTATGGTCTTTTTCGGGATATCGTTATTTTTGTCTTTTTGGGGTTAACTGACAGGTCCCATGTTTGGCAGAAATTGTGCAGTAGGTCTATGCTGCTGTAGACCCTCTTTTGTGGGCGACAGCAGCACTAGATCATCTGCAAACAGGAGGCATTTGACTTCAGTGTCTAGTAGAGTAAGACCGGGTGCTGGAGACTGTTCTAGAGCTCTCGCCAGTTCATTAATGTACTGAATAGACTACAGCATTGTCTCACTCCACGACTCTGTTGCCAATTTTGACAGCAAATTTGTTGTTAGTGTACACTGATTTGATGATGTTGTATGTTTTTCCTCCGATGGCGCACTGAATCAATTGAAGCAAAAGCCCCTCATGCCAAATTGAGTCAAAAGCTTTTTTGAAGTCAAAGCATAAGAAGATTTTACTTTTGTTTTGGTTGATTTGCTTGTCAAATAGAATATGTAGAGTGTAAATATGGTCTGATGTGCGATATTTAGGTTGGAAGCCAATCTGGCATTTGCTCACGACATTTCTGTCAGTGAGAAATTGGAGGAGTCTGTTGTTTATAATGTTGCAGAATAGTTTACCTAGGTTTCTGCTTACACATATTCTGCAGTAGTTATTAGGGTCGAATTTGTCTCCACTTTTATGAATAGGGGTTATGAGGCCCTGGTTCCAGATGTTGGGAAATACACCTTTGAAAATGGCTAGTTCGAATTTGTGGTCTGTGTACTTAACCTTTTCATTTAGAATGCCATCAATACTGCATGCTTTTTGGGATTTAAGGGTTAGTATTTTATCAGATAGATCAGCTAATGTAATCGGAGAATCTAAAGGGTTTTGGTCGTCTTTGATGTTTGATTCTAGAGCACAAAGTTTGTTATATATGTCGTTTTGTTCATGATTTTTGTTTACATTACTAAAGGGGTTAGAGAAGGGGTTAATCCACACATCTCCATTCTGGTTGGCTAGTTCTTCATGTTTAGATTTGTTTAGTGCATTCCAGTTTTCCCAGAAGTGGTTTGATTCTATAGATTGTTCAATTTCCATTAACTGATTTTGTATGTTTTGTTCCTTTTTCTTCCTGAGAGTATTCCTATATTGTTTTGAGTTTTTCATGGCAGTATTGATGGATGCTTACATTGTCAGTGTCTCTGTGTTTCTGATTAGATCAAATTCTCACTCCTTTTCTAAGGTTTTTGCATTCGTAGTCAAACCATTTCTCATTGACATAGTGTATATTTGTTTTTTGTGGTTTTTAGGTTAGACAGTGTTGCAGATATTTCAAATATTCTGTTCAGCCTATCTACTGCTAAACTGACACCTTCACTGTTAATCAGGAATGGGTTAGCTAGGAAATTTTCTAGGTTTGCCAGTTATGCTTTGGTATGTAGCTTTACTATTTTTCTTCCACCTCTATGTGTTTTTAAGGGAGTGGAAATGGGCTTGTTTCGATGCCTCTTGGTTAGTTTTTGATCCGCTAAGGTAAAGGGTGATTTTACTGTGGTCTGACATCAGTGTGAGTGGCCTGACTGTGAACACTCAGAGAGAGTTTTGGTTAAGGTCTGTAATAAAGTTGTCTACTGTGCTGTTACCCAATGTTGAGCAATAGGTGTACCTACCGTAAGTATCCCCTCGTATTCTGCTGTTGACTATGTACAGAGCCAGTGTGCGACACAGATAGAGAAGGTGTGTCCCATTTTTGTTTGTTGTTTTATCACAATTGAGTCTTGGTGTGTAAGTAGGCGGGGGAAGGACGTCACCTCCCGGTAGGTGTTTGTCCCCCTGGAAGTGAAGTGTATCCAGTTCTTCACTTGTTCTGGCATTTAAGTCTCCACAAATCAGTACACTGCCCTGTGACTGGAAGTAATTTATCTCTTCTTCTAAAATGGTAAAACTGTCTTTGTTGATATAGGGAGACTCCACTGGAGGAATGTAAACTGCACACAGGAGGATGTTCCTCTCTGTTGAGATGACGGCCCTATGAATTTCTATCCATGTATAACATTGGACTGTTTTAACAATTTTGATTGAGTGGGAAAAATTGGACTTATACCAAATAAGTATTCTCCTGAGTCTCTTCCCTGTGCCACTCCAGGCAGTTTAATGGATGAGATTGAGTTCTCCGTAGCCTGTAGGACAGCCAGTGGGTCCTTCACCTCTGATCCATGTTTCCTGGAGGATGATGATGTCTGAGTTTTTGACTTCTTCAAAAGTCAAAGAAGTGTTCTGAGATGAAATCTGCATTTTTGCTCTTGAGTCCAAAGGCAGGTGATCTCAACCCTTGAATATTCCAACATAATAAATGCTTTGTGGGCTTGTGCAGGTGCTGGTGTGGGGTTTCTGCTCAATGTCTGGGCATAGCTGTGTCTGCCAGAGTCCTGCTGCATGTGCTGGGTGAAGGGTTTAGGCAGGAGAGGCTGTGCTCTGGTCTGATGTCTGGGGTATGTGTGGAGAGGTGACAGCAGGCTCGGACTCTCTGGTTTTGAAGGTTTCTGTGGTGGTAGAGAGTGCTGATTTCTTGACGGGAGTATCAGGCCTCTTTCTGTAAGTTCTGTGTGGTTCCTCACTGGTCTGGGTGGGTGCTTCCCTGCAATGTTGGTCCTGAGGGTGGCAGGGGTGGTGCCAGGATTTTTTTCAAAGGGATGGCCAGGCAGGGTACAAGAAATTCTTTGTAAACACTTTGTAAAGTTACAAACTTTAAGTTTAAACATGATTTCATCACCTGCATTCGCACATTTCACACAGAACACATGCTTAAACCAGCTTGTCAATACTGATATAAGCCTCAACAAAAGATTTTTTTTCAACAGAAGTTAGAATGCCATTTGTCATCCATTGAACAGCAAACAAGAGAAAGTCAATCATGTAACTCAGATGTAATCCTCTGTGTGTAAAGAAAACTGCTTAATAATAATAATAATAATAATAACAATGATACAAAACCTCATTACTATTGTTAATTTATATATATATATATATATATACAGGGTTGGGGAGTAACGGAATACATGTAACAGGATTACGCATTTTAAAATACAAAATATAAGTAACTGTATTCCACTACATTTACAATTTAAATCATTGGTAATTACAATACAGTTACATTCAAAAAGTATTTAGATTACTGAAGAGATTACTTTGCATTTTATTGTCATTTGTTTCATTTAATATTTAGTCCTTTCAGATGGAAAACATTTCTACATATAAATGATGCGATCCAAAGTGCATTTGAACAGCGGTGAAACACTTTCTTATGATGTGTTACATTCATACGAGCAGACAGAGAAGTATGTTTGAAGTAAGTTTGAAGTAAGTTTGAAGTAAGTTTGGAGCAGAAGAAATAGAAATAATCCTTGTGTAAACTGTCAGCTTTACGCTAAGATAAAATGTTATTTCTAGCCATTTTACATGCACATGTTACCAGACACGATCAATTTTTTTTATCAAGAAAATTCACATTAGATCATAATTTCTTTTTTTCTAGTAAAACCTTTGATATTACAGCAAAAATCATATTCTTGATAATAATGTTTGAATTGTTTTCCTGTAAAAATATCTAAAAATCCTTAAAACAAGATCAGTTTGATTGATCTTGTTTTAGAAACAACACTGCATAAGATATTTGGGTTTTTCAGAGAATGTATTTTTAACATGTGTATTTTGTCTTACTGTACTGGCAGAGTTTTTATAGTCAAAACAAGTGAAAAAATCTACCAGTGCTGAAGAAGTAATCCAAAGTATTTAGATTACGTTACTGACCTTGAGTAATCTAATGAAATACATTACAAATTACATTTTACAGCATGTGTTCTGTAATCTGTAGTGGAATACATTTCAAAAGTAACCCTCACAACCCTGTATATATATTAATATAATTAAATGAATTTACGTCGTCAACAAGTTCTATCTCTATCTGCACACTGGCATAACGTGATAAACTTCATTTCCCATGAGCATCCGCGGTGACACGTCACAGACAGACTGTCGGCCGTCAGTGACTGAAGTGTGTCGTGTGGCAGATCAGCAGATCAGATCGGGGTGTGGCGGGTTTGAAAACATTGAAATAAATCAGAGAGCTCCGCATTTGCTGCCTAACGGCGCTTATTCAAACGCCTCGGCGAGATCGATTCAAGGACTAAAAGAAGAAAACAAAAGCGACGAAGAAGGATTTTGCTTTTTCACATTTTCTGATTCAGTTTCCTCGACTTCTTTATACCTGTGTACAAGGGGTTGGTCTTAACTTTTTTTTTTTTTTTTTTTTTTTTTTTTGGCAAACTTTTGGATGAGTGAATATTGTTTTGTTGAGTTTTCCCCTCATCGTGCCGCGTGATGTTAAACTGTAAAGTCTGGATTGAACTTCGTTTCTCTTGGGATCCTTAAACATCAACATTTTCCCATGTGGTGTTCAAAACTCACGGGTTTCAACCATTAACCCCTTATTAAAGATTATCTGGACGATTTTTGGATTTAAATAGTGTTAAAGTCACTTCCCCTCTTTGGCTTGCGACACTCATTTTTTTTTCAAAGCCAAAAGAGGAAGTTATCCGAGCCTAATAGTCACGAAAAACTCTTTTAAAAATCTCCAGCAGCTTGACAGAAGGGTTATCCCTTTTCCTTTTTCTTGTTTAAGCTATAGCCCTTAATCCGTCGCCCTGAAGCGTGCATTCGGAACCAGAACTATGGGCTGTACCGTGAGTCAGGACGATAAAGCCGCGGCCGAGAGATCCAGAATGATTGACCGGAATCTGCGGGAGGACGGAGAGAAAGCTGCTAAAGAAGTCAAACTGCTGCTGTTGGGTGAGTGACACTCACTCGTGTAATTTCACAGAGAACACAGTTCATTTTGTGTTACCAAACATTACATGGAGGTCATGTTCAGATGTGCTCTGCTGTGTGTCAAAGGATCAGAAGGCAAATACAAATATGGGTTAGGACTTAAACAAGTTTTGTGTTGTTTCATGAACTGAAAATGCTTTCCTTCAGATGCAGGTGGTGTGATGTTTTCAGGACATTAGTTAGCATGATGTGCTTCTCTTTCTATAAGTGTTAGTTATGACGAGCATTACTGTTGCTGTTACAGTTACTGTTACAGTTGCTGTTGCTGTTGCTGTTACAGTTACTGTTGCTGTTGCTGTTGCTGTTACAGTTGCTGTTACAGTTGCTGTTGCTGTTACAGTTACTGTTACAGTTGCTGTTACTGTTACAGTTACTGTTACAGTTGCTGTTGCTGTTACAGTTACTGTTACAGTTGCTGTTACTGTTACAGTTACTGTTACAGTTGCTGTTGCTGTTGCTGTTACTGTTACAGTTGCTGTTGCTGTTGCTGTTACAGTTGCTGTTACAGTTGCTGTTGCTGTTACAGTTACTGTTACAGTTGCTGTTACTGTTACAGTTACTGTTACAGTTGCTGTTGCTGTTGCTGTTACAGTTGCTGTTGCTGTTACAGTTGCTGTTACAGTTGCTGTTACAGTTGCTGTTACAGTTACTGTTACAGTTGCTGTTGCTGTTGCTGTTACAGTTACTGTTACAGTTGCTGTTGCTGTTACTGTTACTGTTACTGTTACAGTTGCTGTTGCTGTTACAGTTACTGTTACAGTTGCTGTTGCAGTTGCTGTTACTGTTACAGTTACAGTTACAGTTGCTGTTGCTGTTGCAGTTTGGAAATGCTCACTTCATTATTACTGTTCATGCAGAGGAACAATCTACATTTGTCTACAAGCTTTAACTAATTCCAAGTATTGAAAAACAAACCTTTATTATTTTTTTACACACATCTTTCTTAATCAAAGAGAATCTGAACAACTTATGTGGAAACCAAACTGCTGTTCTTCATGTTATATTAGTGGGACTTTAAGGGGAGGTCGAGGGAATATTATCACTGGGCCACACACACAAACACATACACAGAGACACATACACACAAGAGACAGACACACACGCACACACACACACACAAACAGAGATACAGACACACACACACACACACACAGACACATACACACACACACACACACACACAGAGGTGATTTTCACCATCAGTTAGCTAACTGTGCTGAGAAATCTGTTCTGGGAACAGTTTGTAATAATACTGTTCCTAACTGTGTTTTTAAAGAAAAGCAGGAACTCTGGGGGAATGTTTTCAGAGGGCTTACAGCCCAAACAGAAGCCTAGAACACTCACCCTGAGCCAAAGAAAGTATTTAAAGTATTTTTTTTTTTTTTTTTGCAGTGGACTTTGTATTGTACTGCTTAACATATTTGCAAGAGGGACCCTTGCTGGAAGATAAAATACATGGTGTACTTTGCTTTTTAAAAGTGTGCCAAGTCCTTTAGCAATTTACTTTTTTTTTACTTTGAAAAGTACAGCTTTATGAAACCACTGTTGTCCTTTAAACAAGGATGTCAGGCAGACAATGGTATTCGCAACAGAGATTTGGGATTTGCACAGTAAAAATGTGATTAAAAGTGTGATCAAGCCTTCCTGTTACTTTATTTTGACTGTTTTCTCCTCCCTCATATTTGCACTGTCAAAACTTGTTACTCATCTTTCATAATGGTGTTTGTCCCACAAACATCAGCAACATCTCAATCCTTCCCAGTAAATATTGAGTCAGTCTGCAGGACACTGACTCATTTAAAGTGACAGTTGTAATAATGTTTCCCTTGTAAGCTAATCGCTGTCACTCACTACTTTTAATTCTAGACCTCTATGTTAAATTGGCTGAGCTTTAATTGCAGAGATGGAGAGAAAACACAAGGGTTAGAGATTTGAGTCACTGTCTGAGGAGGTTTCAAATGACGCATCTCTTGACAAGTAACTCATTACCTCAAAAGTGGGGATTTCTTTGGTTCTGAAGTACCAGAAATTCACATACTACTTAACAACATACAGACAATCTGATTTGAGCCAATTCCCTTAAACCAACACCAGTGATGAATCTTATCTCCAAAAAACCTTTAAAGTCCAAGACCATGTTAACCTAACTCACATTTGAGAGCTGTGTAAAGTAGAGGATGACAGATCATTGATTTTACAGATACGATAGCTGAGATATTGGAAAAGGCTGATAATTTTTTTTTAATCAATTTAAATAATGTAGGGTTTAAATGATTAAAAAAATAAATAAAAAAATAATATAATTGTATTTTTTTTAACAATAACAATAAAAAATTGTCGACAAAAATTTCCGTTGTGGAAGTCATTTGATGTCATTTAATGTAACATGAGATCACATTAAACTCTAATGATGACGCGAGAGAGCAGCACTGCAGTTCACAACTGATTGAGGAAGAATTACACAGATCACAGATGAACTCTAAACTTTCCAAACAGTTTCAGCTGATGTAGATCATAAAGTATGAGGGAAGTAAATATAAGTAAATATAGAAGCACTCTCGTTGTGGAATAAGTGGAGCCGGAGCTCTTTAAAGGAAACACCCCGGCGTTACATCTTTAATGTGTTACATCTTTAATGCGGTTATGTGTAATGCGTTACATCTTTAATGCGGTTATATTTAATGCGTTACATCTTTAATGCGGTTATATTTAATGCGTTGCATCTTTAATGCGTTGCATCTTTAATGCGTTACATCTTTAATGCAGTTATATTTAATGCATTACATCTTTAATGCGTTACATCTTTAATGCAGTTATATTTAATGCATTACATCTTTAATGCGTTACATCTTTAATGCAGTTATGTTTAATGCGTTACATCTTTAATGCAGTTATATTTAATGCGTTACATCTTTAATGCAGTTATATTTAATGCGTTACATCTTTAATGCAGTTATATTTAATGCATTACATCTTTAATGCGTTGCATCTTTAATGCGTTACATCTTTAATGCAGTTATATTTAATGCGTTACATCTTTAATGCGGTTATATTTAATGCGTTACATCTTTAATGCAGTTATGTTTAATGCGTTACATCTTTAATGCGTTACATCTTTAATGCGGTTATATTTAATGCATTACATCTTTAATGCATTACATCTTTAATGCGGTTATATTTAATGCATTACATCTTTAATGCGGTTATGTTTAATGCGTTACATCTTTAATGCGGTTATGTTTAATGTGTTACATCTTTAACGCAGTTATGTTTAATGCGTTACATCTTTAATGCGGTTATATTTAATGCATTACATCTTTAATGCATTACATCTTTAATGCGGTTATATTTAATGCATTACATCTTTAATGCGGTTATGTTTAATGCGTTACATCTTTAATGCGGTTATGTTTAATGCGTTACATCTTTAATGCGGTTATGTTTAATGCGTTACATCTTTAATGCGCTTATGTTTAATGCGTTATATCTTTAATGCGCTTATGTTTAATGCGTTACATCTGCGGTTATGGTTAATGTGTTACAGCTTTAATGCGGTTATATTTAATGCGTTACTGCTTTAATGCGGTTATATTTAATGCTTTACAGCTTTAATGCGGTTATATTCAATGCGTTACATCTTTAATGCTGTTATATTCAATGCGTTACATCTTTAATGCGGTTATATTCAATGCGTTACATCTTTAATGCGGTTATATTCAATGCGTTACAGCTTTAATGCGGTTATATTCAATGCGTTGCATCTTTAATGCGTTACATCTTTAATGCAGTTATATTTAATGCGTTACATCTTTAATGCGGTTATATTTAATGCGTTACATCTTTAATGCAGTTATGTTTAATGCGTTACATCTTTAATGCGTTACATCTTTAATGCGGTTATATTTAATGCATTACATCTTTAATGCATTACATCTTTAATGCGGTTATATTTAATGCATTACATCTTTAATGCGGTTATGTTTAATGCGTTACATCTTTAATGCGGTTATGTTTAATGCGTTACATCTTTAATGCGGTTATGTTTAATGTGTTACATCTTTAACGCAGTTATGTTTAATGCGTTACATCTTTAATGCGGTTATATTTAATGCATTACATCTTTAATGCATTACATCTTTAATGCGGTTATATTTAATGCATTACATCTTTAATGCGGTTATGTTTAATGCGTTACATCTTTAATGCGGTTATGTTTAATGCGTTACATCTTTAATGCGGTTATGTTTAATGCGTTACATCTTTAATGCGCTTATGTTTAATGCGTTATATCTTTAATGCGCTTATGTTTAATGCGTTACATCTGCGGTTATGGTTAATGCGTTACTGCTTTAATGCGGTTATATTTAATGCTTTACAGCTTTAATGCGGTTATATTCAATGCGTTACATCTTTAATGCTGTTATATTCAATGCGTTACATCTTTAATGCGGTTATATTCAATGCGTTACATCTTTAATGCGGTTATATTCAATGCGTTACAGCTTTAATGCGGTTATATTCAATGCGTTACAGCTTTAATGCGGTTATATTCAATGCGTTACAGCTTTAATGCGGTTATATTCAATGCGTTACATCTTTAATGCGGTTATATTCAATGCGTTACAGCTTTAATGCGGTTATATTCAATGCGTTACAGCTTTAATGCTGTTATATTCAATGCGTTACATCTTTAATACGGTTATATTCAATGCTTTACATATTTAATGCGGTTATATTTAATGCGTATAAAATGTAATATATGTGTCACTGTGGATTTCTTATCCTGAAGTACATTGGCAATACACAGCTCTATTAATAAGAGAGAGTTTGTTTGAGTTAAAGATGGATTGAAGTGAACAGAAAGGTGAGAGAGTCTTCACCCCATTATACACGGCAACAAAATACGCTTTTGATTTGTTTTTGTTTTGGCTTGATTTTCAATATAAATATCTAAAACTCCTTTAAAACAACGTACATTTATTATAGCAGCTATGCTGCAGAAGAAAAAAAATGTTATCTGAGAATGTTGAATATAATATTAAAAATACAAATATTTTAAAATATCTAAAAATCCTTTTAAAAAAGATGCATTCACCTGAGAAGCAGCATATATACACGTATATTTAAGATACATTCTCTTAAAGCAAGTCTAAATATCTTATATGTTGCTTCTCAAGTAAATGTATCTTGTTTTAAGGATTTTTAGATATTTTAAATGGAAAATAAGACAAAAACGCCTGATAACAAAAGGATTTTTTGCAGTGAATGTCATTTAGAGGTATTTTTAAAAGATGATTTTGTCCTCTTTATTTTTAGTAAGCATGTTTAATACAACGTTATAAATCATGGCACAAGCTGAATAATCGGTTAAGAGCTAATGATTAATCGTCGCAATAATCGCCCGAATAGTCAAATAATCGTTCTAATAATTGTTAGATTTGTCAATTATCAAAATAATAATTAGTTTCAGCCCTAAAAGAATGTTAAAAAACATTCTTAGCCTTTCCTTACTATGACGGGCACAGCCTAAAAGAGGCTAAAATGAATTAAATCACAGATGAAGTACATTGTGCAATGAAAATCCCAATGATATACAGAAACAAATGAAGATTTGGAGCATAACATAGGACCATGAACAAGCCCGAAATACACTTTTATTTTAAATGATGGAGACTTGGCTCTGTTATAATGCTCTATATTTAAGAGCATTTTACTAATTATACTTGGGTATTTACCAAATTAAACTTTTTATATGCTACATTAGGGATGCACCAATCCCGATACCGATCATTTCACCTTTTATCAGGATCTCTGTCATAACTGGCTATATTAAGCTCTCTGCACACTATTAATTGAATTTTCCTCTTCCCAATAATAGCATTTTGCCTAGTTTTTGCTGACAAAAAAAGTTAAATTAGTGTAAAAGGCTTATTAAAAAAGAGTGCATATTTCTGGACTTTACAGGTTAATGCTGTTTAATCAGGAGATATTTAATAAAGCTGTTTGAATTACACCACATTTTGTAACTCGCATTATTATTGAGATGCCTATGCCCGGCGGAGACTGAGAAGCTGGCACTATGAACGATAATAAGGACCGTTTCACAGCTCGTGCTGTTTTCCCTTTGCCTTGTCGTGTGTGAAACGCAACATTAACAGTACAGTACACAAACGTTTCATATTCACCATACCTCTCCCACTGCATCGTTCTTAACTGCTGAATGAAGTTTGTCTTGCAACACAATGCCAGTATTCCCCACACTCCATGATGTCATGACAGTGCTGCTGATGTCTTAAAGGAGCCGCGCGTCTTTTGTGACATGAGCGATCGGTTTATGCGATCACATAATAGGACATGAACATGAATGATCGGAGCATCCCTATTCTATATATTCACCAGATTTGGAATTTGTATATATACTGTATATATTTCACCAGATGAGTTTTTTAAAAAAATAATTATTCCAAATATATATGAAGTTGGAGACACAATGTACACTACCGGTCAAAAGTTTTGAAACACTCATTGTTTATTATATTTTTTCTTCACATTTTAGAATAATATTAAAGTCATTAAAACTATGGAATAACATCAATGGAACTATGGGAATTATGTTGTGACTAAATAAAATCCAAAATAAATCATAACCGTGTTATATTTGAGCATCTTCAAAGTAGTCCCCCTTTGTCTAGAATTTGCAGACATGTACTCTTGACATTTTCTCAAGCAACTTCTTGAGGTATCACCCTGGGATGCTTTTTAAACAGTATTGAAGGAGTTCCCATCTATGTTGGGCACTTATTGGCTGCTTTTCTTTATTAGTTGGCTCAAGTCAAAGTTTTATTACATTTTAGTTTAATGAAATAAATGAATATGGTGGCACAATTATATTTATGTCTACAAAACTAATTTCAAACATTTAAGCATACACCTTCAGATCAAAAGATTTTTAAGATCATGAGAAACATTTCAGTCAAGTGTTTCAAAACTTTTGTCCGGTAGTGTATGTGCTGACGGGGAACGCTACCAAAATCACATTTTTCCTTTTATGCACTCAAAATAGAACATTTGATTTATCTAATCAAAATAACCTAATTTTTATTGAAGTGAGGATAAAAATATGGATGAATATTGTCACAAATATTTGTTTTTTATTCCAGTAAACTGTAGAATCCTCCAGCCACAGAGGAATAAATAAAAAATATCAGTATAGATTTGTGCAGATAACCGATAGTTCCAAAAACAAGTATCACCACTGATTAATCTGTAAAATGAGATATCAGTCTACCTCTAGTGTAAAAGCCATGGCATGAAACCCACCCCATTGCTCTGTTTATTTATTCTGTTTCAGGATTTGCTCTTTTTGTTTTTGCTGGCAGATGAAAATTTCCGTGTGTGGCAGTCGGTACTGATCACCCTTGAGCTTCGGCTCTTTGCACGGACAAGTCTGAACATCTCAGCACCTTTACTTCTCGTGTGCTGATTTTCTGGGACATGAGTAGACTTGAATAATTTAGTTTTTTTGAAATACACTCATAAACAGTCAGTGAAAGCAATCTTGTTTCTGGACAAATTATTATTTTTTTTAAAAATTCTAATATAAGTTGAAGAGTTCCTGCTGTGTAAGAATGATTTTACTCTCTCAATTTGTCCATGATCCAGGCAGAATATAGCGTTCGTGATAGTTCCCTGAGCACATTTGACAGAACCCGTTGAACAGTTAGTGGATAAACCGTGTTTTCCTCAGCCATCAGGCTTAATAGTGATGATGGTGATAGAGAGAGAATAACTCCCAGAACACAACTACTCATCCTGTGCGCTGTTTGTTTTCACACTCCTACTGTACTAACGAATAAATGCTGATGGGCATTTGGCAAAAGGCCCTAAAACAAACAAAAGATAAGCCATTGAGCCCTTTTGTGCAGGAGAGATGACTGGCACTGGCTCAGCATTACTGTTTCCCATCAGTGTGACTAATGATCCTTGATCTCACGGAAATCACGCTTTGAATTTACACATCTTATTTGACCTCTGTGTTTGCTGCTTAGTGGAAAAAACGGCCAGTCTGTTTAGGATTCTGCTATATAAAGCTGTCTCGGGTCTAAAGACAAAGTTGAGCAGAAATCGAATGTGAACTGGTACAGTAAATAGTTATAATGAAGGTTTAAAGGGCTGCACTGTATGATTAGAGGGTGAGGAATAAGAGCAGGCTGTGTGTGTGTGTGTGTGTGTGTGTGTGTGTGTGTGTGTGTGTGTGTGTGTGTGTGTGTGTGTGTGTGGTCTAAGTGCTACTGACAAGCCTGCATCTGCTTCTCATTTTGTCTTTAATTATGGTTCAAGGGATATATCAGTGCAGAAGACATTGTGATGGAGCGAAACATAGGATCTAACAGGGGTTTTGTTATTTATTGATTTATACTCTTGGCATGCTCTCTGCCAGTCTTTCACATTGTTGTTGGGTTCAAGATTCAAAAATTCAAGCAGCTCGGCTTTGTTTGATGCTTGTGGCCATCCATTTTCCTCTTGATCACATTCCAGAGGTTTTCAATGGGGTTCAGGTCTGGAGATTGGGCTGGCCATGACAGGGTCTTGATCCGGTGCTCCTCCATCCACACCTTGTTTGACCTGACTGTGTGGCATGGAGTATTGTCCTGCTGGAAAAACCAATCCTCAGAGTTGGGGAACATTGTCAGAGCAGAAGGAAGCAAGTTTTCATCCAGGATAACCTTGTACGTGACTTGATTCAATCTGCCCAATTGCAGCCTTGCTGAAGCACCCCCAGATCATCACTGATCCTCCACCTGGTCGTCTAATGGTTAGACTGAGACCTGGAGAGGCCTTCAAGCCACAGTGTCTCACACCCACTGTGAAATTTGGTAGAGGATCGTTGATGATCTGGAGGTGCTTCAGCAAGGCTGGAATCAGCAGATTCGTCTTTGTGAAGGACGCATGAATCAAGTCACGTAGTTCATTTTACCCAAACACATACCTATAAATAGTAAATCCAGAGAAACTGATAATTTTGCAGTGGTTTCTTAATTTTTTCCAGAGCTGTATATATATTTACTTAGTGATGTGTAGCATTTGTATCAGACTTTAAAGCCCTTTTCTTTAAAGATCTCTTGTGTTGTCCACTGAAGACACTTGTGTGGAAACTGTCATTCATATTGTGTTTGCTGGCCAATTTTCTTTCAAAGATTTAAGGATGGGACCAAAGTTGGTGTGAACCACTAGATTAAAGTATTAGTTCACCCAGAAATAATTCCAAACCCTGCAATGGTGTGTTAGATTCCAAATCTTCTCAAGCCATGTTCTACCTTTGTGTGAAGAACAGACCAAAATTTGACGCCGAGTATACATTTTTATTTTTGGCTGCACTGTTCCTTTAAATTATATATATATTTTTAAAGTTGATCATTGTTGAACTAATGTGAACAATGACCTTATAGGCTAACCCTATTTTTTGCTAGTTTGCACGCTTTGATGAACAGCCACCATGCATTCAGACTGATGAAATCAGATGGCATCATTTCTTAAAATTTTCATTTTTTTATTTCAGGGTCGCTCAATGATCCGTCACCATGTGCTCCGCTATTTTATCAAAGCAAGGTCAACATGCTCGTTGATACACTGTTGCTCCAGTTACAGTCACGCTCCCACTGATCATGAGCAAAATACACGTCCAATTTTTGCTGAAAACTTTCTAAAATAATCTTTTCTGTTACTTAATGAGAGCTCAGAAGCATTTACTGTTGCGGTCCAAGAGAACTAGATCATTGTTAAACATGACATGTAATATTTACCTAGAAAGTCCTCTAGATTCTTAGAAGTTCCTCATCTGAGAGATTGTGAGTTAGAGTTAGAGTTAATCCCATATATAATGTGTGGCTTAACTTTTTATTGATGTGTTTGGTACTTATATATTTGTATTAACACAGATGTGCAATTTAAAGCAGTTCAGGTTCCTGACTAATTCATTAATTCAAGCAAAAACAGGAGGAAAAAAAAAAATGTCCAATGTTGTATTTTGACAACATTGGACATTTTCCTGTGTCCCCAACAAAGATATCAGTTAGGGTAATTTTCCTTTTTTTTTTCTGTTTTTGCTTGAATTAATGAATTAGTCAGGAACCTGAACTGCTTCAAATTGCACATCTGTGTTAATACAAATATATAAGTACCAAACACATCAATAAAAAGTTAAGCCACACATTATATGAATTAGTGGCTTATATGAATATATATTATATGAATTAGTCAGGAACCTGAACTGCTTCAATCTGCTTGACATAGGCCTAGTTTTTGCTTTCTATAAATTTAACTAATCCCAACCTCTATGTAGCGCTGAAGTCCATTGTGGCTTGTAAAATTTGCAAATAAATAGAGTAACACTTCCTCTCTGTAGGAAGATCTCTTAAATAACTTGTGAACACAAATGCTTAGAACTATTCAAGTTTCATGCATTGTGCGTTGCGTTTCCGAAACTCGAAGAATGAAAATTATAATCCACTGCAAGTACATGATGTGTTCCTAGGAGAATGGGTTAGGGGCGCTATAGCGGGCATTAGCCTAAACGGTCTACAATCATTTTTCTATTCGAACAGAACCGCATGGTGGCATCTGCATTTGTATACCTTTGTTGATTATGTTTCTGGCTTTAGGGCAGCTTTTATGGGTTTTTGTAACAAATACTCTAGATGTCGATTGAACCAAGTCTAACATGTCATCTGTGTGAGACAGAAACAATGTTTTGACTAGTTGTTGAGATTTTATTCATACACGCCCACAAATACAGACTTGGTCTTTTCATATCCATGACCGAAAACAATGATGTTGATGATAACTCGTTCTACAGGCAGCTAGTCTCTCGCAGAGCATGTTGGGATTTCCCTTCTGACCTTTTCTGCTCTCTTCAAAACAGATTTGATTAAATTCTTCATTCTTGGTATTTGCTGTTTAGCAGGTTGCCTTGTAGGATTTGAATACTGGAAACTGCCCTTGGTCATATGATGATGATAATGCCCATCTGGCTCAGAGCTGTATCTCTCTGTCTATCTCTCCCTCTCACTCACTCACACTCCGGTCTGCTCACGTCTTTGTGGGAACAACGCTCCGACAATAAGAACGTTGACATAGATGTGCGACATGCCCAGAAATGCCCAGAAGATCACGGACACTGTTTGTGTCTCTGTGTGTGGCAGGACAGAGTTGACATTGATGTTGTTCAGGCCTGCTCTTTGCTGTGTGCTGAAATGAAACATGACAAAGACGTATGGCAGTTTTTACTTTCCTCTGTATGCAGGAAGTTGGAACTCTGCAAGATGGAACATGTTGGCAATCTCTTTAAAACAGGCGAGCTGATCGACTATGACCCTGTCATTCTATGAGGGCATGACGTGAGTGCATCACTGTGCCTTTGTCCGCTTCACTGAGCCTTCGCTTGGCCTTCGAGGAGAAAGAGAGAGCGAGAGAACTCTCTTTGTTTACTTCAGTGTGACCCATAAGAACCAGCGACGTGCAGCTATTGTAAACAGATAACTGAGAAAGCACGTTGAAAAGATGCTTTATCTGGGTTCATTGCCAGAGGTTACTGAAATCACAGACCAGAAGTTCATTACCTCTTTTACGTCACCAGAAAGGTCAATGGTCACTACTAGAGATGGTTTACATTCACTTTCCTCAAAGAAATGACTGATCTTTACAGACTGCATTTCGTATTATGCATCCAAATTTGTTGCTGCAGTAAGTGTTGAAGTTAGGATGTGTATTACAAAGGTGGATGGGTGATGGCTGGATAGGTACCTTGTGGGTGGAAGCCTTCCTATTTGTGCATTGTTAACTTGATGTCTCCTTGGGCTGAAGGAAGCATACAGAAGTACGACACCGTGTCTAGCAGACTGTCTGTCCACACTGGACATGACGTGACACTGCGATACAGTGAGCATTTCCCACATTTAAATGACTAATAAGTGTCTGCGTGCGTGCGTGTGTCTGCATGCGTGCGTGCGTGTGTCTGCATGCGTGCGTGCGTGTTTCTGCGCGTGTGTGCGTGCGCGGGTCTGCGTGCGTGCGTGGGTGTGGGTGGGTGTGGGTGTGTGAGACAGACCTCTGATTGAATAGAGCGAGACCTCAAACACAGCAGTTGGTAGGTGTAACACCCTCAGCAAAAATCAAGTTGTTTTGAGCCGACTAGTGAGGCGCTGGCTTCAATAGACTGTTATGAAAAGGATTTTAAACCAATGAGATTTCATTTGCAAACTGGACTATCTGGCACGGCGTTGCAGAGTTAGAAACCAAGCGATCAACAGAAAAACTAAATGCAGCATAAAAGTAATCCATACAACTTCAGTGGTTCAATCCATGTCTTCAGAAGCGATATGATAGGTGTGGGTGAGAAACGGATCAATATTTAAGTCATTTTTTACTGTTATTTTCTCCTTTCTGCCCAGTAGGAGGCGATATGCATGAAGAATGCAAATCTCCAAAAACACAAGAAGAATGTGGAAGTGAAAGTGGAGATTGATAACTAGTACTATAATATTGAACTGTTTCCCACCCACACCTATCATATCGCTTCTAATGACATGGATTAGGTTAGCGATTTATATCGCGTTATGTAAATATCCATGTGCTAGCATGGGCTTATCTATCAGTGGGCAGGGCTTCACCTGAGACCGAGAGAATTAAAGGGTTATCCAGCATTTAACATTTTTCTGCGACCGCCCAAGCAAATTTAATTAATGATCTTCATCTAGCATTTGGGGCTTCAAAGGCGCTACATTTTCTTCTCATCTGACATGTGAATGATTCACGTGACACTGGCGCACACTGTCTCTGGAGCTCCAAAGTGCGTGCGAGTCCAGGAGGATTCCCAATATTTGTGCTCCAGAGACAGGAGAGCTCAGAGTGGGATCACTAGTGCTACTCAAAAATTTGTGACCCAGTGAAAACCCCAAATGGAAAAAGAAATCTCCAAAGAACGGGATGACTCTCAAACAGTTTAAGAAAATGAAGAGGAGCTTATTAAAACGCGTGTGACATCTGTGGTGTCAGTTCACAAAAGCCAGCACAGAGCAGACAGATTTAATCTGCAAACTGTTTCGCACAACGATAATCACTCGTAATACAAGCAGTCTGTTTTATCACCTCAAAATGAAGGAAAAAAATTATTATGAAAGCCAAAGGATGACCTCCACATTAATTCATTCAGTTATTTATTTTTTGCAGGAAGTGATATTTGATATATATTTTCTTCAAGAAGTGTTTATTTTTGGTGTGAGTGTGTGTGAGTGTGTGTGAGTGTGTGTGAGTGTGTGTGTATATATTTATTTGCATTTTCTTTTCTTTGTCACATTACTTTGAGAAGATCTCAAGTTTCTTGAAGAAATTGGCATACTGTGAAATTTAGAAAGGTTGATTTTTTTTTATTTATTTTTATTTACTTATTTTGACATCGTCTTGTTCCAAATAAAGAGGAAGTAGTTTTCATTTATAAAGTATTTAATTCACTGATTGGAGTTCCAAAAATAGGCATTACAATATGGTTATTTCATAAATAAACCAATTGTGATTGATTTTCCAGAAAACTTTTACTATATCGTGATATATATTGTTATCGTGATATAAAATGACATATCACCCCCTCTAATGATTCGTTAACATCACAGTGCTAACTCAATAGTCATATTTATTTGTATAGCACTTTTCACAACACATTGTTTCAAAGCAGCTTTACAGAAAATCATGCTGTAATAAAAAAATATTCAGTGAAGTCTTAAAGTCCTCATTGTGCAGTTATAATGAATAACGAAATTGAAAAAGCATGCCTTAAAAATAATTGTCTTTAGGCCTCCAGTGAGCAAGCCAAAGGCGACTTTATCAAGGAACACAAAACTCTATAAGATGGAGTCAATAGTAGCTTGTTATTAGTCACAGGTTTCTCACCGTTGGATTTATTTAGCTAAACTCTCTCTGTGACAGCTAGAAAGAGAGTGAAACCGCATTGGCAGGTCTGTGGGGCATGAAAAGATGCCAGCCGCTTGGGAGAAGAAAGAACGATTAGCCAGCTTGGTCTCAGAGGTGCCGTGTGAAGGAAGTGAAAATTAAAAAGCCTGAAACTCCCATTTCTTTTTCAGCCTATTGCTCGCCTTCACTCGCCCACTAATCTGTGCATCTGTGCTCATGGAGCAATGGACAAAAGCAAGACGTTCATTAGGAAAAACACTTACGCCGGAGTCTTCAGTGAACAATGTTGTGTTGGAGTGTACGTTAGAATACCCTTTAGATTCATGTGATGTGTGGCCCTTGTGGCTCTGGTTTAGTGTGCCGGTGATATCGGATTTCAGACCTTTTGTGGCCAGACTGTATCTGATTTCATTTACACAATCATTCCTGACCCCGCAGCTCATATTGAACTCTAATTGGTGTAATGTCTTCTGTTCACTTTTGATTTAATGTCTCCTCAACAGGCACAGCTTGTGTTTCTGCCTCTCATTCGGCTCTTTTTCTCTCCTTTGGCCAGTTTAGCTGTGTAAGTCATATTGATTTTAATTATCATGGAGAGGCTGGAGCTTGTTTGAGCCACTAACAAAAGAGCATAACAGTGCGCAACCACTTTTTCAGCTCTCTGGGTTCCGGAATATTTTCCCCATTAATTTCTATCATAGACTTTTCATAAAATCCAACCAACTAAAGCAACCAGCTCTGAGGTAAATCGCAACATCTCAACCTTTTTTTGTGGCAAAAAAGTATTTGAAAATCGGACAAAAAGTTTGTGTACTTGTCTTTCATGAGGGTACAGACAACAATCCCATGAAGCATTGCGAATGATGTCATTGAATAAAAAATGATGGGAATATACAGTATAAAACTATTGATTTTAATTTGTTGATTGTAATTATAGAAACAATATATTTTACGTTTATTGCAAAATATTCTTATATATATACAAATACACAAGTAATTTAATGCTGCATTGTATTCAACTCGGAAAGTCAGAATTTCCAACTCTAGGACTACTCGTACTAGTGATTGACCGGTATGTTTGTTTTATTAATGGCCGATGCTGATATCCAGAGAGCAGGGTGGCCAATAGGCCAATACAATGCTGATATTTCACACAATTTAATATAGTAAACATAAAATTGCTAAAAAAATAAAATAAACTCTTATTTAGCACTATATTTAGTTTCACACAAAACTATGTTAAAAAATAAAATAAAATAAGAAAATAATATTGTATTTTAAATGGTAGATAGCAGTTTCTTCAGATTTCTGTTTAGTCATCAAATTTTAGTAATTGATTTGCACATGAAGAAATTGTTAATATATTAGGAAGAAGGAAATAACAGTACACACAGTAGTCCAGCAACCATGGATGGCATGTCCACATTAGCAGTCGCATTTTCTCAAAAATACAGAATCAAACCAATTGTACATACAGTGAAAGTGAATAATACATTTACTTATAGCACACATGAAGCGCTTTTACTTTGAAGTTGCACCAGAGTTTATTTAGCAGAGAGGGGCCACTTCTGTTAAAATGAATGGGAGAAATTAAAACGGCAAACTGCAGCCAACGGTCAACGGATGTAGAAAAGAAGTCCCGCCTTACAGGTAAAAGAGCCAAATCACCTTATTAGCTATACAAGCCGGGAAAATTGCGTTTTTTAGTGTAATCTGAGGTAAAGAAGCACAATTTATGATACAAGTGATTTTACTGCTGATTTGAAATATGTTTTTTGATCGTAATCTTGACCAACTGTTTTAGAGATTTCGGTGTTCCCCCATTCAAGTAGACAGGAGCTGCACTGTCATGACTGGAAATAACCTCCCGAGAGCGTTCCAAACATGCCCGACAGTGGACTGACTCGCTAGAAACACTTTGGTTGCACTCACGTGCTCGTGAGCTCCTGACAGTATAAACGGCCCAGATCACCTGCTTGGATTGTCACGGACTGACCATCATGATTTGTGAATCAAAGGAACTTCTGATCCTGAAGTTTTGATTCTGGCTGATAGAATACACACTTCAGAGGAACATATTAGATGAGCGCTCGACTGGAAGAAAGCGCTGGATTTTCATGAGGTTCGTGAATTACATCTGTTTAAATGAGATATGTGCATATTTGCAGATGTTATATGATATTAGTTTTATTGATATTTGCCTTTTATCGTTAGGAAAGGTAAAGGGAACTGTTAAGGAGAGATGGAGAATAAAACAGGCGAGCACTGTAACATTATGAGCTCAAACGCATCTGCCGCGTCTCTGATATGCAGACCGTTTAAATGATTCTGTGTTGCATACCGGTCTATTATTGTAGTAACACGATGGCACGTAACAACAAAACTAACTGTGACTGGCCATTTACATGTCTCAGTCACTTCACATGCAAGCAGGCGATTTTCTGCGCCCTCAAGAAAACAATCGGCCAAACAGGAAAATGTATCGGCTGATGTGATAAAGTCTGAATATCGGCTGATTTATCGGCCTTGGCGATCAGTCAACCACTACTCCATACTTGGAAAAATGTTCACAGTAGTGTAAGTTATACTGTATTTTGATAATCGTATACATGTACAGCAAATGCTAGTGTTGTGGCATTGTTTATCAATATGGTTGCTAGATGTCACTGATGGGAGCACTGCAGGTTTGTTTGCTTACACGTAGGGCTGTCACAATTACTCAGTTTAATTAGATTACTTGATTAAAAAATTGCCAAATCAACAGATTGAAAATAAGGCAGAAGTGATGCAGTTCACAGACAAGGGTCCAAACCCATAACGACAAGAGGTGGCAGCTGTGTGAAAGCCCTTAACTTAAGATTTGAAAAACAATGCAGGACCTGAAAAATCATAACATCACTTCAGAATTGCAACAGAACTCAAAAAGATGACATCCAGTTTCCACAGACCCACAGGAAATGGGATAAGATCATCTTCATGCGATTTGCAGTGCTGCACGTCCAGATGTGCAAGAGAAGGTGAGCCATTCGTTTCCGTAAGGGACATGCTGAACTCAGCAAAAAACACATGGGAATGCTAACCCTGTGTATCAAAACAATCGTTTGCAATATAGGCTTTTATGAAGCAATATAAAATAATGTAATGACAAAGACATCTATCGGAACTTGCAAAAAGTTACACGCATTGACAAATACACAAACACTTTCTGATCAGTAAATCTCACTGAATCCATACTGATAAGGTTATTTTCTGAAGATTATAATTTGTGTTCCATTCTGTATACATTAATTACCATTTAAAGCTAAATCCTCATGTAAATTAAATTTCACGATGATTAGAATTGTAATAGTTCACAACGTGTCACTTCCGCTAAATATTTGATAGTTTATGGCCATTATCACAGGTTAAACTCAATGTGGAGAACCTTTTAAATAAAGATAACTTTTATTTACTGAATAAAGCCGCAGCTCTATATGCTGTCAGTCAAAGCTCAACATGAATGAATGTTACATTTATATAGCGCTTTTCTGACACTACACTCAAAGCGCTTTACACAGTGAACGGGGGACTCTCCTCAATCACCACCAGTGTGCAGCATCCACCTGGATGATGTGATGGCAGCCATAGTGCACCAGTACGCCCACCACACACCAGCTGTTGATGGAGAGGAGAGAGTAGAGTGATAGAGCAAATTAAGGATGGGGATTATTAGGAGGCCATGATTGATAAGGGCCAATGGGGTAATTTGGCCAGGACACATGAGCCATTTAAGCCACACAGCTGCGCATCTTGCGCCCCACAGACAATATAAATCTTTGGAATACCTGAAGAAGAAATGAGTGGAAACATACATCTCTCAATGATGTGATTACTGATAATATTGTATTCCGTATTGCATATATAGTAAGTGATAGTTAAAAAACAACAACAATTAAATAAATAAAAAGGCTTTTTAATCTCTATAAAATTTTTAACCATGAATAGAGCTCATCCACATTATACAAGATTGGTAAACAGACATTGTTTCTGAAAAGATACAGTATTTTATTTCCATGGCCTGTTTTCTCATATTTGAGCTCTAAACTGAAATGTCTAGAACTAGTTAAAGAA
Source organism: Myxocyprinus asiaticus (assembly GCF_019703515.2). Taxonomy (NCBI): domain Eukaryota; kingdom Metazoa; phylum Chordata; class Actinopteri; order Cypriniformes; family Catostomidae; genus Myxocyprinus; species Myxocyprinus asiaticus. Next base: position 78,095 of record NC_059380.1, on the reverse strand, counting down.
AAAGTAGATCTTGTATTTGGAAAAACAAAAGGTGGGCACATCTGAAGTAGCCAATCTCTGTCAGCTTGAATTATATACTTTTTTTATATTATAGATCAACTTTGGGTGTCTGTTGGCTTTAGATATTGTTTGCACAATAGTTTTGTTGTTATTCAATCGTAGAGTGCATCAAAATTTAGGCTAATGAACGCATTTTAGCAAAATGTGACTTCACCTCGACAACTTTAGTTTTTTTTTTTTAGTTTTTTTTTTTATCCCCTTTTCTCCCAATTTGGAATGCCCAATTCCCACTACTTAGTAGGTCCTCGTGGTGGTGCGGTTACTCACCTCAATCCGGGTGGTGGAGGACAAGTCTCGGTTGCCTCCGCTTCTGAGACCGTCAATCCGTGCATCTTATCACGTGACTCGTTGTGCATGACACCGCGGAGACTCACAGCATGTGAAGACTCATGCTACTCTCCACGATCCACACACAACTTACCACACGCCCCATTGAGAGCGAGAACCACATTATAGCGACCACGAGGAGGTTACCCCATGTGACTCTACCCTCCCTAGCAACTGGGCCAATTTGGTTGCTTAGGAGACATGGCTGGAGTCACTCAGCACACCCTGGATTCAAACTCACGACTCCAGGGGTGATGGTCAGCGTCAATACTCGCTGAGCTACCCAGGTCCCCTTGCAATCTGAGTTATTAAATTATATTTCCGATTACTCGATTCATTGTCAGAATACTTGTTAGATTACTCGATTACCAAAATAATCGATAGTGCAGCTGTACTTGCATGTCATCTTCCGAGCATCGGACCATGGAAAGCATTTACTGTCGGAGATATTAATTAGGAATTTCTCACATCCAACTTTGAATGGAACACAGCATAAGTGTGAAGAGACACCGACTCGATTACGTCATTCACAGTGTGTCGTGGGAGTGGTTCTGGGCTAATTTAGTGGGCTTTGTTGCCCGCAGTTCTCTGATTGGTTTAGCTTTTTCTGCTGACCATGGGTAATGTAGTTGTTTACAATGTATTCCGCTATCAAACACTATTTTTAAACAATGGTGTTGAAATAACGCATACGGATGTCTTCAATGGAAGCAAATACCATCGATAACCAACCTCAGAGCTCACGGTAGGTCTGCCTCTAATGGTTTATAAGTTATCTTTGAAAATCAATTCATCTATGGGATAAATGAATGGGATTTTTACTTCCAGAACCAGACTGTTGCACACTATAGCCCCTGCTCCCAAGTCTGTTATTTGTAATGGCACTGCGGAGGTCACACACACAATGATCAGCCATATATATGTAATCCTTTTTAGCATTCTCAACCACAGCTGTAGTTTACTGTATCAGCACCTTTTTAAAAAAGCTGGTGTTCTGGTGTACGAGTAATGATGTAATTTCGTGCTCCGTCTCCAAACCACTTCCTCTTGCAGTGCTGAGACTGAAGTTTGTGCTATCCCTTTGTTCATTTGGTTCAGGAAGCCAACACGCCCATCCTGTTGAATGCTTCTCAGTCATTCAGGGGCAGTTTGTCAACGTAGCGCCTCCCTCATAATTTTAGTTTAGAAGCCAAGAAAGTCTGCCACAATTCAAAGCCAGCTACTCAATAAGTTTGGAAGATAGTGGTTATCTGTTTAGTAAAACGGTGGTATTCTCAATCAAAAATATTATATGCTATGGCAAAAATCCAAATACAACAGTCTGCTCCACCAATGTTAATAATGATTCCACTGTAACAGTTTACAGAACTTAGAAAGTTAAGCCATAGTTCATACAATATAATGGAATTACATTACCTGTCGTCTCTTACGACTTTAGTCTTGAGCAATGTAGTAACGATGGATTGCATTAATCTGTATGTTTAAATATGTCCTCAAAAACAAGAGTAAAAGCTGTATACAAACAATGATGCGCCATATTTGTTTATGTTTGAGGTAGTCACATGAAACTACCACTTGGATAGTAACCCGTTACATCACTGTTCGGCCCTCAGGTCAGTGGAAAAGGGCGGCCGGTTTACGATAGGCTCCAGATTGCCCTGGCCGTGAACCAGCGGAGCACAGGCTCGGCACAAGAGCCATCGCAATTTCAGTGGAAAAGGGCTAAGAGAGAACATTGAGATTTTGTTGCCAAAGTAGAAAAAAAAAACATTGTAACAAAAAAGTCAAATCAAGTCGAATAATTTTTATTTGTATAGTTTTTTTTATTTGTGCTTTACCCAATACACATTGTTCCAAAGCAGGTTTACAGAAAATCAGCTGTAATATCTGTAACATCTCAAAAACATGAATAACCAACACTCCTGGAATCAGAATAAACAATTTGTTGGTTGTCGATAGTTACCCTGAGGTTTCTGACCGTTTTGGAAGGTGTTATTGTAGATGAACCCAGCTGAATGTTGATGATGTGCTCAACAGCAGGGTTGGCTGCTCAGTTTTCGCTAGGTTGAGTTTCAGGTGGTGATCCTTCATCCAGGCCGAGATGTCTGCCAAACAGGCCGAGATTCAAGCTGTCACTGGAAAGACAAGTAGAGCTGTGTGTCATCAGCATAGCAGTGGTAAAAGAAACCATGTGCCTGAATGATGGGTCCCTGTGATGTTGTGTATGTTGAGAAGAGAAGTGGTCCAAGCACTGAGCCCTGCGGTACACCAGTAAGGAGCTGATTTGACTTGGACACCTCACCTCTCTAGGCTAACTTGAAAGACCTACCTGAGAGAGGACTTGAATAGGCATGTAACGATACACAAATTTCACGATACGATATGATGCGTAGCCTCTCAATACGATAAGATACAAAACGATACGAGCACCCACAAATGTTTCACTCAGATGTATTCAAGGATTCGACATAAATGTTTTTTAAATCATAAATGCCACAAAAGTGTCTGACAATGTCAACAAAAAGCAAAGCTCTTAGTAACTTAAACAACAGCACTGCATTTATTTTGTTTGATTGTTTAGAAAAACAAATATGACCTCACAGTTTTTATGCATTTCTTGAGAAAATGAGTTTATCTACACTGTTGTCATTTATATTTGTATAGCACTTTCACAATACACATAGTTTGAAAGTAGCTTTATAGAGAATCATGCCTTGTCTGAAAGCCCCTGTGAACAAGCTGAAGTGACCGTAGCAAGGAAAAAACTCCTTTCAATGTTATTTAGTGGTGAAAAAAAACTTGAGAGGAACCTGACCTCTGGTTGTACGATATATGTACATAATCCAATATTATTTAACGGCTTGAGCAAAAACTGCGCTCTTCTGCTACTGAATCTCCAGCGTGGTATTACCTATTTCTGTAATTTCTTAATGTAGTTATTATAACCATTATTATTATGAATATTATTATCAGGGCCTTAAATTCTTCGTGGATGCGGGTACTGCGCACAAATTTAATCCATCACTCGTGTTCCATGTTGATAATGCGTGGAATTTCAACACTATTTTATTCATTTTAACATGTAGCTGATAACTGGTAAACCAATCCATACAGATCATCAAATCAAATCAATAATCTTGTCTTTGAATCAAACTGTAATTCCACAATCTGGACAAATAATTAAACGCTGATTAAACACTTGTTGAGTTCAGTGAGTGTGTACAGTGATGAAGCGCATATTTACTTGTTACAGATCTATAAACTGGTTCATACGACATGAGAATGGTGTTGTACCACATCTCTCTAAGTGAGCGATGCGTTATAACTAAAGTTATTGATATTTATAATCAACAAAGCTGTCAACACTGCAAGCACACAATGTTAGAGCGATCTAGTATTGCCGACTTTTATATCGTGGTGCTTCATCATAAAAATACAGCACGAAGAAAGGCAGAAATAGTGCAATAAATAAAAAAAAAATGCCTTGTATGCAACCAGAACTGCTCAGGGTGAAGAGAAGCAGTTAAACAGCTATTAGGCTACATCAATCACTATCTCTCATCTCTCTAGAGCAGATTTAATAAATATGAAATGTACATAAACAATAATATAGTAATATTAATACTATATAACATAATAAGAAAATAGTATCATTCTATCTTTAATATACTGTACATATTATATAAGCAAGTCTCTCTCAAGATTTAATTGATTAAAAATTGTAATACATTTTGTCAACATTTTAATGTAACTGTTGTATTGACTTGTACTCTTAAAGTGATAGTTCACTCAAAATTACAATTGTGTCATCACTTACTCACCTTTGTGTTGTTGCAAACCTGTATGACTTACTTTATTCCGTGGAACTTAAAAAGAGATGTTAGGGAGAATGTTAGTTTCAGTCACCATTCACTTTTATTGTATGGAAAGTACGATGCACAGTGAATGGTGACTGAGACATAATGCCTTTGGTGTTCTACAGAAGAGGCACATTCATGCAGACTTGAGGGTGAATAATGACAGAAGTTTCATTTTTGGGTGAACTGCCCTTTAACTACCCGTTTAAGTATTTGTTAAAAAACAAGAACATACTGTGAGTCAGCACATGACTGAAGAGAATGGCCGTAATATAGACTGCATACTTAGAACTATTATTATAATTTTTTTATTTTTTTTATCTGAATAAAAATAGAGAAAAGTAGCACCTGCTTGATATTTAGGTAAGATTGTTGTAAACCTTCAGATGTTTTAGTATTACAAATTGTATTCCCCCCAAAATGTGGAGCATTTCCCCCCGCTGCAAGAGCTGAATTCTGTAGGAAACACTGCGTCACACTTTTTTTTTTTTTTTTTTGCCCTCTTCCCCTTGTTTCATTTTGCATGTAAACTTACTGCCGTTATTACCCGCTTATAAAATGTGTGCAAGTGTTGTTCTCAAAGCTGTTTACATTTCAAAGTTAAAAGCAGATAATTCTACATCTCATATAATTGTGGGTTTCATATGTTGTCGGTTTTTTTAATAAGCTGTTTTTTGATAGTTATGACTCATAACTTATGAGCATCTTGCTGTGCATGTCACTCAGTGTCGGCTGGGAGAGGTGGCTGTTAAACTTACCGCTGCTGTTTCTGTCTCACAAATCCACCGATTTGTACGGTGATGTCGGCCCTGATAAAATGACATGTTTGGTGTACTGTAGCACCAGAATATTACACCGTTGTTTGGCAAATACGACAAGCTGTACCGCTACAGTACAATCTACTTGGCATTTGCCACAGATCTTCTCACCGATGTACTGTGTGTTGCTCTGTTTTCCTGTGAGCAGTCAGCGCTGCCTCTCCAGGGAGATGACTGTTTTGCTGCTCTCAATATTGCACTGTTGGTTTTAATTACACTATAACGTGTTTCTTTATGTATCGTACGATACATATGGTATTGTATAGTGAGCGTCGTATCATATGATACAATATTTTCTTACACCCCTAGACTTGATCCATCACAGTTCTTGTGATGCCCAGAGTAGAGAGGGTGGACAGGAGGATCTGATGGTTGACTGTTTCAAAGGCAGCAGAGAGATCCAGAAGAATCAGGATGGATGATCTGGATCCAGCTCTCACCTATCTCATCGACTCGGTGACAGACAGTCTCAATAGATGTCCACTTTTGAAGACTGACTGATTGTCATCCAGCAGCTTGTTCTGTGAGAGAAAGGCAGATATCTGATTGAAAACTGCCCTTTCGAGCATTTTCGCCATAAATGGGAGGAGAGACACTGGTCTGTAATTTTCTACTTGTGTCGGGTTAAGCACAGTTTTTTTTTAGGCAGTTGAGTTACTCAAGCCTTCTTAAATATTTGTGTGAGTGCAGGTAGGATGGATGGAGAGATGACTTGGAGAAGGTGGGAAGGAATAGGATCAAGAGGGCAGGTGGTGGGGTGGTTGGAGAGGAGGAGTTTAGAGACCTCCGTGTCAGTCAGAGGAGAGAACATAGAGATAGAAGAGCTGCATACAGGAGATGGGTATTTGAGAGGGTGTGGTGTTGAGAATGTACTGCTGATGACTATAACCTCATCAGTAAAAAAAAAAAGTGTCGAGTACATTTGCTGTCAGCAAGGTGTAAGGTGGTGGAGGGGGAGGACAGAGTAGTGTGTTAAATGTCCTAAATAGGTTGCGAGTGTCTGTGGTGTTGTTGACTTGTCCTGATAATGGGAAGTTTTTGCAGATGCAACGTTATCAGAAATGGCAGCAAGCAGAGACTGATACTTACTCGGATCTGCTGGATCTTTAGATTTCTGCCATCTTGTCTCAGCCACCCTGAGGTCAGTCCGATGTTCACGAAGAATGTCGGAGAGCCAGGGGTTGGGTGGTGTCATATGTGCTGGCCTAGAGAAGAGAGGACTGATGCTGTCTAGACAGGTTGTTAAAGTAGAGCAAAGAGTGTTTGTAGCAGTGTTTACATCCAGGGTGGATAATACATTTTGTGAGGGAAAAGAGGTAGAAACATCAGTGGATAGGTGGGCAGGTGAGAGGGAACAGAGGTTACAAAAAAAAGAGACCAGAGGGGGAGTATATGTTTTCATTTACATTTATGCATTTGGCAGACACTTTTATTCAAAGTGACTTACAGTGCACTTATTACAGGGACAATCCCCCTGGAGCAACCTGGATTTAAGTGCCTTGCTCAAGGACACAATGGTGGTGGCTGTGGGGATTGAACCAGCAACCTTCTGATTACCAGTTATGTGCTTTAGTCCACTACACCACCACCACTCATCTTTACATATGTTAGTGTAAATGGGAGAGTCATTTTGAATTGAATAAAGAAGTGATCTGAAACATGTAAAAGAGTTACAAGAACATTATTAGAGGTATATTTACGTGAAAAAATAAGGTCCAGCTGGTTGCCTGATCTGTGAGTTCTGTAGTTTGGTATTATTCTAAAATTTAGTCCCACTGTTCACATACAAGGACATATATTTTTAGGAAAACTATTTGCTCTTATTGTTTTTTTTGTATGTTTATTAGGGGCTACTAGTTAAAAATAAAAAAGGGGAATGAAAATTGCTCACAGCATTTGCGCTCGGGTCTCAGGAGGATAAGACTGATAAGACGTGCAAAACGTTTTCTTGAACACACGCACACATACACGTAATAATCATAGTATACCATGGATAGGGACGTGTCTGCACGTGTAATTAGTCGATAGATTTGATCGTCACTTCTGGCTCTGCTGATATAACGCTTGCGTCGATCTGTTCTGTGGGAGGATTAGATGAGTTTCAGGAAGGCTTTCATTAAAGAAGTCTGTGCCTCTACAGATGATAAGGTAGAATGGGCAGGTCATGGTGTCCAGTAATGCCAGATAAAGCTGTCATACACACACACACACACACATTCAAAGATGCTGCTCTACACAAACTCTGTGCAGTGCTACAAATAAAACATTTCTTCTTTTGTGACAGATTTTGTTGTGTGTATACGGCTCTGTTGTAAGCAGTGTTGGGGGTAATGCGATCAAATTAATGCACGTTATGCAATCCGATTACATTTTCGAGTAACTAGTAAAGTCAAGTAATTTTTTATTTGTATCTTTCACAACTCGCATCTTTTCAAAGCAGCTTTACAGAAAATCATGCATTAACAGAAAATGAAACTGTAAAATCTATAAAGTCTTAGAATCATCATTGTGTAGTTTGATTAAATATGACTGTATTTAATTAAATAATAACTGTATTTATAACCCCAGTGAGTAAGCTGAAGGTGACTGTGGTAAGGAACACAAAACTCCATAAGATGTTGATTAATGGAGAAAAATAACCTTGAGAGGAACCAGACTCACTGTGGGGGCCAGTTCCCCTCTGAATAACATCATGAATATAATACCAATATTACTTATTTATGTGCAGTGTAGGTCATGGTTTAAACTTATTAAACTAAGTGTTAAGGGACAGTGTTTAACAGATTTTGTAAGAACTGTAAGATTAATGACTAATGTCTTTGAAGTTCATCCTGGATTAACTGCAGAAGTTCATATAAACTCAGCAAAAAAAGAAACGTCCCTTTTTCAGGACACTGTATTTTAAAGATAATTTTGTAAAAATCCAAATAACTTTACAAATCTTTATTGTAAAGGGTTTAAACAATGTTTTCCATGCTTGTTCAATGAACCATAAACAATTAATTAATATGCACCTGTGGAACGGTCGTTAAGACACTAACAGCTTACAGACGGTAGGTAATTAAGGTCACAGTTATAAAATGTCCTGCAAGACATGAAAGTCAGTGTTCTGCCATGGCCAGCGAAGAGCCCGGATCTCAATCCCATTGAGTACGTCTGGGACCTGTTGGATCGGAGGGTGAGGGCCAGGGCCATTCCCCCCAGAAATGTCCGGGAACTTGCAAGTGTCTTGGTGGAAGAGTGGGGTAACATCTCACAGCAAGAACTGGCAAATCTGGTGCAGTCCATGAGGAGGAGATGCACTGCAGTACTTAATGAAGCTGGTTGTCAGACCAGATACTGACTGGTACTTTTGATTTTGACCCCCCACCCTTTGTTCAAGGACACATTATTCCATTTCTGTTAGTCACATTTCTGTGAAACTTGTTCAGTTTATGTCTTAGTTGTTGAATCTTTTTATGTTCATACAAATATTTACACATGTTAAGTTTGCTGAAAATAAAAGCAGTGGAAATTGAGAGGACGTTTCTTTTTTTGCTGAGTTTAGATGCATTGTCCTTTGTTAGTTGGCTGGTGAAGGGTTTTGTTGGCAATTAATTGATAGTCTATGTATTCCATTTCAAGAGTGTAGTCCTCAGTAGACTGAGGTGATGCAGGCAGAGATCAATGAGGTGCATTGCAGTTCAACCAGCCGGTAATTTCGGTGAGGTCTATCCTAAATCCAAGGTTCAGGCAATGGCATATGATGTATCTCATGTCTGATCGTTGGAGTTGGTGAGTGCGGTGTGGGTGCGTGTGGTGCGGTGTGGGTGCGTGTGGTGCGGTGTGGGTGCGTGCGGGGTGGGTGCGTGCGAGTTATGTGAGTGTGTAGTGTGTGTGTGCGTGTGCGTGTGTGGTGTGTTGTGAGTTGTGTGTTGTGAGTTGTGTGAGCGAGTTGTGCGAGCGAGTGTGTTGTGAGAGTTGTGTGAGCGAGCGTGTTGTGCGTGCGTGCGAGCGAGTGTGTTGTGTGAGAGAGCGAGTGTGTGAGAGATACAGCTACAGTCCTCAAAGATCCGTCCACATAATGACTTAGAAAGTGAATGAAGAGTAATTCAGCAAAGAGCTTCCCTCCAATTTATTGCACTGTTCATAAAGGATTTCTAAGGATAGTGCTGCCTACAGCTGCTGTACTTTGAACAGTCTGTGTCCTGGCAGCTCCTCCACTGCTGGGCTAATCGTTATCTTGAGCAGCTGTGTTTCACACCACTCCAGTAGTAAAAGTCTGGAACACAGAGATCAATAATGGCAGGAAACCTAGTCACCTGAGTTTGAGAGCTGTGAGACGTGTGTGTGTGTGTGTGAGAGAGAGGGAAATAGTGAGGAGGCAAGAATTGCTTAATAGTGGAAGTGCTAATTGAGGGTTAGGATGAGTCAGAATATGTAGAAGAGACATGCTGAGCTTTGCTTGTATTTACACCTTGCAACCATTTTTCCACACCAGTGGCATTCTAATCTTGTCACAACTGTACACTCTTTTTAAACTCAGTTTGGACGGCTTATCCAGGAGAGGGTTGCACTTATCTTTCTAAGTGTTTGGACGGAACAACATTTGCCTGGTTAACAATAACAATAGATTTAAATGTAAGAATCCTGAGCTATATCTAAGGAGCAGAATATCTTATTTATTTACTGAAGTTCACCCAAAAATGAAAATCCTCTCATGATTTACTTACCTTTAAACCATCCCAGATGTGTATGACTTTCCTTCTTCAGCAGAACCGAAGTGAAGATTTTTAAGCAGATTTCAGCTCAGTTTGTCTATACAATGCATGTAAATGGGTGCCATCAGTCTGCTGAATGTTTGACAGTCCAAAAATCATATTTAGGCAGCATAAAAGTAATCCACGTGACTCCAGTTGGTAAGTTAATGTCTTCTGAAGCAAATCGATAGGTTTGTGTAAAAAATAAATAGATAATTAAAACTTTATTAACTGTAAAAAATCACTTCCTGCCAGCAGTCAACGCATCAGTGATGTAAGCGCAATGGCACGTTCAGACGAGAAGTCAGAAGCGCACACTTTGTACACAACAGAAGAACGAAATGTCATGCGAGAGTTAGTTCATTTCAAACAGAAACACAGCGCTGGGTGGAAGCAACAATTTAAAGTTAAACATTTTAATTATCAATTTGTTTCTCATACCAACCTATCGGTTTGCTACAGAAGACAATAATTGATCAACTTGAGTCGTGTGGATTACTTTTATGCTTCCTAAATATGCCTTTTGGACCGTCAAACAGCGAGCAGACTGATGGTAGGGCTGCTCGATTATGGCAAAAATCATAATCATGAATATTTTGGTCAATATTAAGATCACAATTATTTAACACGATAACGCATTGACTTTGGAAACATCATACATTTATTGAACTTAAAAAAAAACAAAAAAACTTGTGTTTTTAACAGTGGATTTCCTTGAACTTGAAATGTAAACTGCAGTGGGTAGGGGAGGAGGCTTTTGTCATATGATCATTATTTTATGTCACGTTTGTAGTGAAATAAAGAAAATCCTCCATCAATCATCATTTACAGCAGGAGTGATCACACTTCTATAGAATGAGATTACTTTATCATCATGTTATTGCAGCAACATCTATCATGTACAATAAAGAATATACATTATCACAATAACACAATATCAGGAGTCTGTCGTGAAATTTGATGATTCTCAATATCAGCTTCAAAACCACAAGTAATAACTCTAACTAATATGTTAATTATGGAAGAATGGTTTCAAGTTCTTAAGTAATTATTCAAGACTAGTCAGTAATAAAATAACAAAAAACATCAATGAATAGAAATAGATTTAAAATAATAGAACAAAAAATACAAATGAAGAATATTTAGTGCTATTTTTTACAGCTTTAAAAGTTTTAACCGCAGTATGCTATCGAGTATTCAAGTAAACATTCAGAATGAAATGCAACATAAACTATTACTGGTCTTCACTGTATGATTATAATACATTCATACTTTATAAAGCGACTAGAGTTACTCAGTCAAGAGCAGTGAGTGTTTTCTCGTTTTCTTGTTCTGATTGTTTGATTATTATAATGACACACTAGACAGCAGCAGGTCTATTAGTTTACATTTATACTTACAAGTCCCACATTTGAATACAAATCTGCTTTTTTCTCCGCTGTTTACATTTGCTTTAGACATCACTCTCTGTGTTTACATGAATACCTCACCAAGATGGGCATTTTGGCAGAATTTTGTCATGTATTTGACTGGTCAGGCGTGTATTAGCGCGAGCATTTTCGCATGCGTGCATTGTTCAGCGCATACGCCGCCTGTCAATCAATCAGGGTGCAGCTGTTACTAGATCACTAGTGAATTATAAAATTACGTGCTCTGGATTACTTTTAACAGCAGAATAAGAATATTAACTTTCTAGTAAGTGACACAGGCCTAGGCTATCACAAATACAGCTGGTTATTTGTTCAGTATTGATGTTTTAATCAGTCTGCTTGTCTGGTCGGGCAAGTAAAATATTCTTTCACTTGCCTCTTTAAAAATCCACTTGTCCTGGACAAGCATTAATTGTCGAACCCTGATTAAATATTGTATTCAACATTCTCTGATAATAATTGTTTCTTCTGCAGTATAGCTCCTAAAGTAAATGTACGTTGTTTTAAAGGAATTTTAGATATTATTTTGGAAAACAAGCCAAAAGAGACTAATCAAAAACGTATTTTGTTCCAGTGTATAATGGGCTAAGACTCTCGCACCTTTATGTTCACTTCGATCCATCTTTAACTCACAAAACAAACTTTCTCTTCTTAATAGAGCTGCGTATCGCCCATTTTCGTCATAAGATACATACAGTGAACATGACACGCATATTATGATTCACTACGTCGCGAGCCATCACGTTATAATCTAGCTGCAGCAAATGTGTCCGAGTGACGAACGTCCCCGCGCCAGAGTGTGCATCAGCCGAGAGAAGATTCAATCTCTTTCCTGGTCACTTCACGCAACCCATAGACATGGTGCTGACCGCACAGAGAAATGCCAGTTTTGGAGTTTATTTTCATAACCCATTTCCTTATAATTTGAACTTTAATAAAGGATGCTTTAAAGATATAACGCCGAGGTATTTCATTGCGAAACGGAATGCGGCACAATAATCGTTTTATCTTGATTATCTTGTTTTCATAATCGTTGGAAGCCAAAATTGTAATTGAAAATAAAATTCGATTAACTGCCCAGCCCTACCCGATGGCACCCCTTTACTTGCATTGTATGGACAAACAACTGAAATGGGCTTATAAAAAATCTTCTCTTCGGTTCTGCTGAAGAAAGAAAGTCATACATATCTGGGATGGCTTAAAGGTGAGTAAATCATGAGAGAATTTTCATTTTTGGGTGAACTAACCTTTAATGGTCTAACCCTTAAAACTGATGTTTGGAATTGTCTTGGTAAATGCACATGACACTGTGATGGTTTTAGTTCTGCGTGTGAAATTGTATTGACATTCTTATTCTCACTTTAGGTTAGCATTAGTGTTTTAAATGTACATTTTACAATCTTTTTTACAATTTGATCATCATTGGTAAGTGAATGTCATGATGATCTGGCATGTGTGTCTGTGTTAAAAGCAGAATGGGGCACTGGTTCATGTTAATGCCTGAGATTTGGCCCTCATGGTGCTGTGTGTGTGTAGTTTGTATCACAACATTTTTACCTTCAATAGCTCAGGTTTCCAACACGCTCATGCCACTATAAAATGAGTTTTATTTCAGGCATCCCCTCTGGAACATGTACAGTTCTCCTCTTATGTACTGTGAATGTTTTTTTGTCTTTGCTCAGTTGTTTTTTTTGCGTTTCTTTGAAAAATGTACATTTGCAAGGTCATGTAGGAATTGAATGTCAAATGGTTTGTGGCTTACCATGTAATTTAATGTACCAATCTTGGAATTACTACCCATAAATATCAAGACACACTACAGTTTAAATACTTGTGCAGTTGATTTCAAAATGTATTTAGAATTTTAGGAATGGAAGGAATAGTTCTTGCAACACTTTTCATACAGAAAGGACATAAAAGACCTGCTCTCACATGTCAAGATGACATCTAATATCATTAGTTCTGGCTTTGCTCAACTCATTGTGATGCACCAAATTTGAATATTTGCAACGACATGCAAATTAGAATACGATTTAACCCAGGACTTAAAGGATCTGCTGCTAATGTCTTAGTGCCAGATACCACAGGACACCTTCAGAGGTCTTGTGGAGTCCATGTCTCAACAGGTCAGAGCTGTTTTGGTGGCACGAGGGGGACCTACACAATATTAGGCAGGTGGTTTTAATGTTGTGGCTGATCGGTATGTCTGTAAGCTGAACTGAAGAACTGGGTATCTTGCCTCCAACTCCAAGAAACAATCAAAAGTCAACCAAATGTCTCAAGTCCTTCAAACAAGCACTCTCAGGCAGCTTGTTTTGTTTGCTTGTGGTTGAGTAAAAGTGACCATCTAAATTTATCAGGGCACGCTGCGCCTGGAGCTCTTCAGTTCTCTGAAGTTGGTATGCTGACTGACAGATGTGCTCCAGCTTTGTGCTCTGTAAGAACAGAGGGAGCAGCCCAGACCCAAGCTCAAGTTTGCCACGGATTCATGTGGTTTTAAAAACTTGCTCCATCTCCTGTTGCAATTAGGCACAATAGGGTGCAGAGGGGATCATCTTCAGCATTCTCTGTTTAGTGCTGTGGAAACAGTAATGTAGGGTGGATATTCTGTGTAACGGTAGCTGGCATTCTGAACAGGAAGGGTTGGGCAGAACCCACATGCTACCTTCCTGTTAGGCAGGAAGTATGCTTGAGTAGTGACATGGTTTCACACTAGCATTGATCCAAAGCAAACAGCCCTCCTCAGGCATCAACTATAATGAATGAATAACGGACACCAAACCACACACTCATTTTTTTTCCCTCATCTTTCAAAAAAACTTTTGGGTAACATTAGCAAGGTCATTTTGAGTTTTAGTACACCCCAGGAAACGCTGAATTTGGATTGTGCTATTCTCCAATTTTAATAGTTTCCCATTAGGCCAAGATATCTGCTCAGGAATCCAGTTGTGCTCACCCTAATATTGATATTCTTCATGTCGCTTGATTCTTGTATAAAAACCTCCAGCATGAAACCTCAATCTGTGTTTTAGCTGGCAAGAACATCATCCATAAGTCAGTTGTGCAGTGCAGTGTGCAGTTTTTCCCTGCCTTCTTTTACAGCGAAAGACTGCTGAAACATTTAGTCCTGTTGTGCTGCGACACTTCATTAGGCTCAGGCCAAAGTGACGTCTTTCAAATGAAATATGTAAAACTCACTTCTGTTTTTGTGTTGCATGTCCTCTGCACTTCCCCTGATTCATTGACCACAGAGGATTCTGGACATGGCTTTCACTTAGATTGGCACGCTGCATGTTTTGTACAAATTAACAAAGAAATGTGTGAGTTGTTGGAGAGGTATGTGTGAAGACCTAGTGGGTGGCATTTAAAAGGGTTTGCTGGTCATGGCGTGTGACTCTGTAAAGATTAGCTCTGTCTGTAGTTGGGCTTGATGAGGAAAGAAGACGATGCAAAGGAAAGCATTTTTTGGCTCTTGTTGATTCAAGTTTCCTTTTGCCTCAGCCAGTGATGTAATTGGAGATTCATTTTTTTCCTTCCTCTTCTGTGCTGCCCTAATTTTCAAAAACTCCTTTCTCTTTAAATATATTGAGATGATCAGTGTGAGAGCTGTCTTTTAGGCATGCCTACAACATCATCAAGAAAAGCTCAAAAAACAGAGAGACTCGATCAGTCCCGTCACAGATAAACCTACAAATGGGGCTGACTTTTGGTGATAGTACAAACTTCCTCATCAGTCGCGTCTTCACCAGTGCTGTTGGTGACACCTTTTTGTTCTTTGACTCAAAACCTCAACTTCCCTTCAGCTGCTCCTCTCAGATTGGCACGTTGAAACTCACCTCTTCCTCTTCCTGTAAGGATGTTCATGTCAAATCCACATCGAAGCTCTCTTTTGCAAAGTCATTTCAGTGTGTGTTGCTCAACAAGCTCACTGTCCTTCATCACTCTTATGTCATGTCAGAGATTTTACGTCAATGGTAAATGACCGGATCCTGTGTTCTGTTTGTTGTGCCCTCATACTCGAGCACATAGTTGTGTTTTCACAACGAAGAGGATAGCGATAGTGATCATTCGCTGCAGTAACCGCCGTGGACTGTGATACTCAGAGAAATTATCCAGCCTGTAATCTTGTCTCATTTGCATGTTATATTTCATGTGCAGGGCTCCTTGAACTCAATTGCGTCTATATAGTCAGCAAGGAGACCAGCCAATAAGACGCCACACAAAGAATGTTTTAAACACAGCATCTACACCCCTGTTTGTCATGCCACCTTGAGACAATCGGAGACCATGTGACACTGCTGAAATTAGCGTCTCACTTTCCTCCAGAAATCTTACAGACTTCCTAATTAAGAGGCATCAGCGTTTCTGCTTAACTGGAATGGATAGAAATCACACATGCAGCTTTTAAAAGCGTTTAAATGTGCTCTAATGGTTTTTGTTGACTCGGGCAGGGTTAGCTGAGGTGTTTGTTTCCATGGGACTGTTGTGATGTTTGTTTTAAAAGCAAGCAGGACTGTTTAGGCTGCTGACAGACAGACAGACAGTGAGAGATTGAAGTGCAAATACGGCCATTCACTGAAGTGTTGACTGCAGCCAGCTGTTTGCTCAGTGAAGTGATGTGAAACTCTTTCAGTGAAGTATTTAAAGTTTTAAAATACTGTTATTTCACTGCGAATGAAATGGAGATTGCACAATCATCCCCAGAAACATTAGTTGTATTATTAATAATCTGTGTCATTTACAGCTGTGCCTTTTTTTAAAACATTTATTTATTTATTTATTTTTTATAAAGAATATGGTTAAGACCAAAGCACTTTTAATGTCTGTGGTGCATGACAGAACTTGTTAAGAATGATAGACAGATAGGTGGTATGAGAGAGAGAAGCAAAACTAGTGGTGCACTGATCAGGAAATTAGAAACCGTTTCTGATCTGAGATTTTAAAGTGCCCTTTGCCACACGTTTATACATTTATGCCCCACACAATAAAATTACAGAAACACTTTACAAAAAGGTTCCATTTGTTAACATTATTTAACAACATTATTGTAGTTAACATGAACGTAAAATGTTAGTTACAACATATACTATTACATTTTTAAAATCAAAAGTTGTATTAGTTAACATTAGTTAATGCACTATTAACTAACATGAACTAACAATGAACAATTGTAATTTTATTAACTAACATAATTAATAAAGGCTGTAAAAATATATTGTTCATTGTTTGTTCATGATACCTAATGCATTAACTAATGTTAACGAATGGAACCTTATTATAAAGTCACCAAAATTACAGTAAAATGCCAATAATTGTGAATTGCTCACATTTATTTGTTTTGAAACAGTTATTAATAGTTCTGTTGTCAATATCAAAAGGTCATTGTGATATACTGGCAACCAGTAAAAACCATGAGAGCATCACACACAGCAGAGATACGTTCAAAAATAAGAAAAATCTATCCATTACAAGCTCTAAAACTGCTCCAGTGAGAAATCATTCATATCTATGGTTTGTTTACGGTCTTTGGCGTTTTACTGATTATTAAGCAAATGCATGAAGACGTGGTGCCGTTATGGTTCAAATGTAATTGCTGTGATTAGTGTGACCAACATTAATCTGATTTAAATTGGGATCCTCACAGAATAGCGCTGAGATGAGTGACTGATGAGATATTGAGAACACGCATGTTTGATTGACACCGCGAGTGAGCATATTGAAGGAAGTGAAGCTGAAAGTGCTCATGATCACTCAACACGACATCTGATTGTCACGACTCACGTTACATCACGTATACTCAGATTTGTGTACGCATGTTTAATTCAATTTTATATCAGTTTGCAGTCTCTTTATCCTCTCCGTGCTCACAGTGCAGCGAGTCAATTACTACTGTTGTCACTCCTCTTGCTCTGTTTTCTACAGAAATTGGAAGTTGATGGTTATCCCAATGAGTTATATTAATAGCGTCTGCAGGAAAGGCTTTTCTTTCTGTCTGTCTCCCAGAATGTGGTGTTGGTCAGCAGCATTGAGAGTGGAGATGAGGGAGAGAGAGAGAAACCTTTTCAAAAGGAAACGGAATAAACAAAAGAGGAAGAATAAAAGAGCTTGTTTGAGGGCCGTGTGAGGTTTAGGGGAAGGGTGTCTCAAACAATGCCATTTCTGTTAGCACTGCGGGGGGGGAAATTGCTCCGTATTCCTGTAGCGTACTGCCAGACCTCCCTAGCAAACCATTCTGCAGGTGCTGCTAGACACAAGCACATCGCCCTGATCTGAGGTCAGTTACTTTGGTGAGGATTAGGGTTTAGGTGAATGAGCCTGATCCAGGATCAGGATGAAAGTCCTAGCTAATAGATTTGATGGTCTTTTGTCAACATTTCTATAGTGTGTAGTGGTTTTGAGGAGTGTTTTGTGTGTTTAATAGCAGTGATTTTACTGTGTCGACAATCACAAACAGCAAAATGCACACACACCTCTCCCCTCCAGCTCTTTTGTGCTGATGTACACCATCATATTTTAAAAACTGAACATTCTTTTTCTGCAATTAAGTTTTATGGCATCAAAACACAAGTGCTTTTACACTACATAAATTATAAATGGAGCCTCCTGTGACTGCTGAATGAATAATTAAATGTATAAATGCAGCTCTGTGGCAGTACTGAAGAGTAGATTTTAACTGGATTGGTTAAACCATCAGCTTTACCTCGAGACTCCATCAGAGAAACAGGAATGTTACTCAGTCTTGTCTTTGTGTCTTGCTTCTTCTGCAACTTGCTATAACTGTTCTGAGTTTTTCAATGGCTGATGTGCATAAAACATTTACATTTATTCATTTAACAAACGCTTTTATCCAAAGCATCTTACAACATGAGGAAGGACACAACATAAGTGATTCATCTTAAGGAGACACTAACACAAAAAGTGCTGCAATACAAAGTTTCAGTTGTATTACAAAAGTACTAGCCAAGACAGAGATTAGAGTGCAAACAAGAATTTTTTGGTTGTAGGGTTGATTGTTCACTAAAAAGTACTGTCTTAAGCCGTTTTTTGAACACAGAGAAGAAGTCTGCTTCTCTGATGGTGCTGGGAAGGTCGTTCCACCATCAAGGTACAGTGAAAAACAATTTAATAATTGCAAATAAGATGTATGCAAAATTCCTGAAATTAGGTGAACATAATATTTTACACCATATTTACTGAAGAATATTTGAAAACAGAAAATGTACACTACAAGTCTGTTGATAGATTTTGGAACTACTTCAGGCACTTGCAGAAGTATAAACTAGTGAGAAAACACACTTATACAAAATACACTTATATTCAAGATACATTCTTTAAAAGCAATTCTTATCTTATATGCTGCTTCTAAAGTAACTGTATCTTGTTTTAAGGATTTTTAGTGTGTGTGTGTATATGTGTGTGTGTGTATATATATATATATATATATATATAATATGTACAAATACAAATCGGTTATGTACAGTGCAAGAGAATGTAATGGCAGAAGAGGTTGGATGTGTTGGATAATACAAAATGACTAAACTGTGTATTGCACATTAATTATTGCTCAATGGGGCAGTTTTAACTGTTCATGAGATGGATAGTCTGAGGGAAAAACTGTTCCTGTGCCTGACGGTTCTGGTGCTCAGAGCTCTGAACAGTTCAAAGAGGTAGTGGGCAGGGTGAGTGGGGTCCAGAGTTATTTTTCCAGCCTTTTTCCTCACTCTGGAAGTGTATAGTTCTTGAAGGGGGGAGTCCGAACTGTCCTTTGTATTCTTCTGATGTCTGATTTCGTAACTGAACCAAACCAGACAGTTATTGAAGTGCAGAGGACAGACTCGATGACTGCTGAGTAGAACTGTATCAGCAGCACCTGTGGCAGGTTGAATTTCCTCAACTGGTGAAGGAAGTACAACCTCTGCTGGGCCTTTTTCACAGTGAAGTCAATGTGGGTCTCCCACTTCAGGCCCTGTGAGATGGTAGTGCCCATGAACCTGAATGACTCCACTGCTGCCACAGTGCTGTTCAGAATGGTGAGGGGGGTCAGTGTTGGGGTGTTTCTCCTAATGTCCACAATCATCTCCACTGTTTTGAGCATGTTCAACTCAAGGTTGTTTTGACTGCACCAGACAGCCAGCTGTTCAACCTCCCTTCTGTATGCAGAATCATCGTCATCTCGGATGAGGCCGATGACAGTGGTGTCGTCTGCAAACTTCAGGAGCTTGACAGAGGGGTCCTTGGCATTGATTACAGAATACAAAAAGTGGCTTAAGAACTCAATAAATGGTTTTTGTTCTTATTTCATTGAACAAACCTACAGTTGACAACAATCTGTTTTGCACTGAGGTCCTCAATGTGTCCAGTTCTCACAGGACGCGTTCTTGCGTAATGTCTGCGCTATTTTTAATTGTTGCTCCATGTACATGTGTGTGCCTCATACAGATGTGTTTGGAGCATCTCGCTGGTATTCGGCATCATAAACACCACATTTTGAGGACGTCAAGTTAAAAGTAGTGGAAACTTTGAAAATCGTGTCTCAAGATTCCTGTATTCTGTTGTGCTTCCTCAGTGAATGGTTCTCATTCAGCGGCTGCGCTGCTTGTGAGGTTTGCTGAGGCGTGCTCCCACCTAATGACGTGGCGTGTAAAAACATGTTCTTCATGCTTGAACTGCTTGTACGGTACGAAAATCTGTACTTTTATTAAGGAATTTACGTATGCATCAGTAGGCATGATTAATTGCGTTAATTAAGTTATTTTTTATAGAATTAATCATACAAAATTAATGCGTTAAATTGACAGCCCTAAATATTAGAAAATTTTAAATGGAAAAAGAAAAAACATTTGATCACAATAGGATTTTTTTGCAGCAAATTTTTTTTTACTGAATTAAACATAATAAAAAGTTGTTTTTTTCCTTTAATTCAGTGAATGTCATTTAGAGGTATTTTTAAAAGATGATTTTGTCTTTATTGTTAGTAAGCACATTTAATACAACCTTTTATGTCTGGGCACAAGCTGAATAATCGGTTAAGAGCTAATGATTAATTGTTGCAATAATCACTCAAATGGTCATTCTAATAATCATTAGATCTGTCGATTTATCAAAATAATCATTCGTTGGAGCACTAATTTACATTGATTTGTTGAACATGTGCTAAAACCAGTACTGTCTCTTTAAGAAAACCAGCAGTTCTGTAAAGAGCGTCTGTAAATGAGCGCATATAAACGAGAGACTCGAACGGTTTTATCTTATCTGTATTATATGTCATTAAAATGTTTATTTTTTCCCCACTGCTGAATACTCCACCACTAAACTACACAATCACGGCTGAGTAAATACGAACATGTAACAGTCATTTTAGTCGCATAGCGCGAATGCATGCGGGCATATAGTAAAAGTTCGATCTAGGGATTTAAGAATCAATATTGTTCAAATGAAGGTCACGATGCATCAGAAAATCTATATTTTTACCTACCCCTATGAAATGGCATCTGAGCAGAGGCTTAGTCTTAGTCTAATTAGAAACTTTTGTGCTTTAACAGTACTTAAGTAATACATGAATACTATAGGCTTGGCGTAAGATGTTTAGTTTGTTCTAAATAAAACATTCGAGCTGAAGCTGCACTTCTTCACCTGGTTCTCTTGTCATCTCCTGTTTTTTTTTTTTTTTTTTTTCCTTCTTCTGACTTTGGTTGGGTAGAGGTAACCATGACAATGGAAGTATGACTACACTTCCTGTATGTGCCCTGTGATCAGACATGTTTCCACTCTGAGAATCCTCTTCTGATCTGAAAAGCATGGTGAATTTACCATTCTCACCAAAAAAATGTAAACTTGAATGACAGGAACAATTAAGTATTGACAGATTGTTTGTGGCAACAATAAAGCCCACAAATTTTGAGAAGTTTTGTTGCTTTTGTTAGCTTGATGCAATTTGAGATCGCAATATTTCTCAAAGTTCCTGGTTCCCAGTACCCATCGATTGCAGAACCCTGAGAAAAGGGCAGGCCTGTTGCAAAATTATTATTTTCTGTATACAGTATTGACACAGGAACTGTTAGGATGGTCTGCCAGACAGAATCTTTGGATGTAATGCCTAGCTTGTTTGTCACTAACGAACTGGCTGTTTAAACCTGAGGCATAAATAATGAATCATATGAGACAGATGACAGCTGCTGGAGAGTTTACTTTTTAAACTGCAGTTTGCTCCAGTAGAGACTCTCCTCAGTAGAGTTTTCTCACTCATGCACTCTCTCTGTTCTCATTATCTATTATTTGGCTTAAATCCTTCCTGCTTCTACACATCACACTGAAATTCTGTAATTTATCAACGGCACGTTACCATCAGAGCCGCATGGTTTTAAATACCACCTGTTTCTTGAGCTGCTAAACTCGAGGGTGTTAATAATTACAGGTGACTGCAGATAAAAGGTGTGAATGACACCCTATTTAAGTGACACTGAATATACATGTGTAGAAACTACTATTAGGAAGGGGTTTCATGCCTTGTTTTTATTCTCAAAATGAAAATGGTTAAGGTTTATATCAAGTTTTGACCTTAGGGATAAAGTTATTTGGCTGTTTAGCTTTTTTGTTTTTATGCATTTTCCAACCATGCTGAGGTCTTGTGAGGGATCGTCCATCTGTAAGTGACCTCTGATGTGCGCTCTCATCTGGACATCATCAGTCTATAGTCACAGATTTATTTGAACTCATTGGACTGATTTAATTGTAGAGAAATAACTGATATCTCTCCTCGTGACACCCCGTTTCAGATATTAAAGAGCAGGCATGGTGTTTATCTTGTGCATCTGTGTGCTTTAGGTAGGTGTATCTCATTATTATGTCCTCCTCTGAAGTATAGAGAACAACTAAGAACATTTACAGTGTCTTTAATAAAAATTAAATAAATACGGATATGCCCAGGTACCCAGAAGTAACACTCCGCAAGTAATCAGAAAATAAAAGGATATGAGGTGCATGTGAGATGGACCTAACAAAATCACATGAGAAGCAGATTTATTTTGATTTCATTATTTTGGGCTGTGACAATTTAATTAATCATAGCAGGTAGTGTTATCACTAGGGATGTCCTGATACTGGTATCGGTATCGGGTGTGATACCGCGCTGATGTACTGGTACTTATGCTCCGAAACCAAAAACCAATACCATCTGACGTACGAATGTCATTACTTAAACATTCAGCCCACAAATTTAAATCACGTTATGTCCTAGTAAGATTATTTTTAAAAAGCTGTGATTTAATGAGATAAATATATAGTTTGCATGTAATTCATATGTGAGCACTTGTTAATGTGTGGAGATAGTGTTGTGACGAGCATGAGCATCGTGTGCTCTGTTTGTAACAGATGACAGTAAACGAACAGAGTGCACATTCATGTTGTAGCATGAGGCACATACACAGTACATACTTATTTAATTCAATAGCAGCCTTTTGCGGTTTAATAATCACTGAGTCACATAGCGACCGACTTTTCCAGAGTGGGAATCTGCCATCATAACGTCAGAGCTCCATGGACAAAACAACACAGGAAACACTTCAAAATAAAAGCTCCGTCAAAATGAAAGGTAAATTTATAGGAAAAAAGTAGGACAGAAATACATCACTACTGTAAAGTTATGTAATATACACTGTAATACTACAACTACTAATAATAAATCAGTAGTAATTATATTATACTTGAGCAGTATCTAACATCTGTGATGGTCTGTTATGCAGCACTTTATTTGATAGGTTCCTAGTTATCTCGTTGAAGGAAGAAGCGGGAGCCTGATAAACAGTCCACATAAGCTTTTATTTTCATAGTTTAACACACACGGTTTTCTTTTCAGCACAGCATGCACATACATGAACACTCTGCTGCATGTGTTTCTCTCTCCCCTCCGGCAGTCTGGACACCCTTTTTATCCCCCTCCAGCTCTCACTGAAACACAGAACAGCTGTTAGAGATCATTTCCCACAGGTGTCAATCCTTACCATTCTCCTTCTCCCGGCCTCGCTCTCCACAGATGTCGCTCAGCCATGCCCCCATCACCACAAACTCCAATGTTGTATTTTGGATTATGCTGTGAGGTTCTGAATATAAGCACTTCATTTGATAAAACATAATAATACGATATTATGTTGAAAATGTATTGTTATTTTCATTTGATTGAAGTTTTAATGAATTAATTTAAACTCCTTTTTGGTGATACAATTGAAATAAAAAGTTGATATGGAGTGTAGGGGGGAAAAACATGTATCAGACTCTGTATCAGTGAGTACCAATAATTAAGTTTAAAAACTATAAATAAAAATAAAAAAAATACCAATCAAAAAAATGGTAACCGGAGATCCCTAGTTATCACGATACCAAAATTTCAGTAGTTGGTACCGGTGAAATTTCATGGTTCTTGAAACCAATTTCGATACCACAGCAAAATATGCTAATATGGTAATGTGCTATTGAACTCACTCCTTTAGCATATTTAAAGTTACATTTCAATGTAAATAACAAATTAAAAGAAATGCATGTTTCCTTGAAGTGTTTCTGAATTAATATGCATTAATTGAGCAACAGCAGAAGACCACATCGGGTTACACTTCTGTCAGCCAAGAAAAGGAAACTGA
Source organism: Myxocyprinus asiaticus (assembly GCF_019703515.2). Classification (NCBI taxonomy): domain Eukaryota; kingdom Metazoa; phylum Chordata; class Actinopteri; order Cypriniformes; family Catostomidae; genus Myxocyprinus; species Myxocyprinus asiaticus. The sequence goes on along the minus strand of NC_059380.1, from coordinate 54,232 downwards.
GGCTGTAGTGGGCACAGACTCACCAAAACTGGACAGTAGACAATTAGAAAAATATCGCCTGGTCTGACAAATCTGATTTCTGCTGAGGTAGAGATGCTAGCCTTAAAACTGCACCCTCAGCTTCCTGTTCTTGGCTGACAGAAATGGAACCCAACGTGATCTTCCACTTTTGTAGCCCATCTGCCTCAAGATTCGACATGTTGTGCATTCAGAGATGATATTCTTCTCAGCACAATTGTACAGAGTGGTTATCTGAGTTACCGTAGACTTTATCAGTTCAAACCAGTCTGGTCATTCTCTGTTGTCCTCTCTCATCAACAAGGTGTTTCTGTCCACAGAACTGCCCCTCACTGGATGTTTGTTGTTTTTGGCAGCATTCGGAGTAAATTCTAGAGACTGTTGTGTGTGAAAATCCCAGAAATACTCAAACCAGCCCGTCTGGCACCAACAATCATGCCATGCTCCAAATCACTGAGATCACATTTTTCCCCATTCTGATGGTTGATGTGAACATTAACTGAAGCTCCTGACTAGGGATGTCAATTTTCAAACATTTTCATAATCAATTGTCATGGAAATGAACAAAAAATTTATTGATTTAATGTTAATACTGCAAAACACATGGAGGACTTCAAATAATATGTGCATGTAGCCTATTGTTTAAATATAATTTACATTAATACACTTAAGAAATGCAAGTATTGGCATTGTCCATTTTAAAATGTTCTTAGTTCAGTGTATTTTAATACGTGTAGGTTGTATGTTTAGTATGAATTTGTCAATTGTTTAATTACTGTTAATGAATTACTGATGGTAATCATTTGTAAACAAGATACACTTGCAGCCAGAAGTTTGGAATAATGTACATATTTTGCTCTTATGCAAAGAAATTGGTACTTATTCAACTGATCACAATGTATAGTCAGGACATTAATAACATGAAAAATTACTATTACAATTAAAGAAAATGTTCAGAACTTCTTAAACTACATCAAAAAATCCTCCATGTGCAGCAATGTCAGCTTTGCAGATCCTTGTTATTCTAGCTGTCAGTTTGTCCAGATACTCAGGTGACATTTCACCCCACACTTCCTGTAGCACTTGCCATAGATGTGACTGTCTTGTCGGGCACTTCTCACGCACCTTACAGTCTAGCTGATCCCACAAAAGCTCAATGGGGTTAAGATCCATAACACTCTTTTCCAATTATCTGTTGTCCAATGTCTGTGTTTCTTTGCCCACTCTAACCTTTTCTTTTTGTTTTTCTGTTTCAAAAGTGGCTTTTTCTTTGCAATTCTTCCCATAAGGCCTGCACCCCTGAGTCTTCTCTTTACTGTTGTACATGAAACTGGTGTTGAGCGGGTAGAATTCAATGAAGCTGTCAGCTGAGGACATGTGAGGCGTCTATTTCTCAAACTAGAGACTCTGATGTACTTATCCTCTTGTTTAGTTGTACATCTGACCTTCCACATCTCTTTCTGTCCTTGTTAGAGACAGTTGTCCTTTGTCTTTGAAGACTGTAGTGTACACCTTTGTATGAAATCTTCAGTTTTTTGGCAATCTCAAGCATTGTATAGCCATCATTCCTCAAAACAATGATTGACTGATGAGTTTCTAGAGAAAGCTGTTTCTTTTTTGCCATTTTTGCCCTAATATTGACCTTAAGACATGTCAGTCTATTGCATACTGTGACAACTCAAAAACAAACACAAAGACAATGTTAATCTTCATT
>NC_059380.1:0-47500 GCF_019703515.2 Myxocyprinus asiaticus | reverse complement strand
TACCCTAAACCCCCCCCCCCCCCACACACACACACACACACACACACACACACACACACACACAGCGCCTATGTATGTATAAACACAGAGCTACAGCAAACAGATTATTGTGCCTGTATTTATGACAGTGTTAATATTACTACTGTTATTCACATAACTACATACAGTAACAAGTAAAAACACTTGGAGTTTGTTACATTCCACACATCCTGTGATCCGCTGTGTCCGTTAAAAGACGAAAACACACAGTGGATATGTAACAGTTAAGTGAATGCAACTATTTATGTGATTTGGTTTGCCATTTGGATCTTACCTTGTTACTTCAACTGTATTGTTAAAAAAAAAGAGAGTCGCAAAAATGAAACTTTTACTAGCACAAACCAGCACAAACGACTGAGACTATTTTGGGTGAATTTAGAGCATGTGGGGGGGCTGGTGACGTCATCGTCTATAATTCAATGTCTAATAATTTTAAAACCGAAGCAGCACAAACAAAAACTTTTACAGCACAAACCAGCACAAACAAAGCACAAACAATTGAGACTATTTTGCCGACGTTTTGCATTGGGTGGGGGGCCAACTTCACACAGGTTGTTATTTCCCTTGTGAGGACCGCTGACTGGTCCCCACAATGTAAGTGATCTCAGGTTTTACTATCCTTGTGGGGACATTTGGTGCCCACAGTGTAGTATAAACAAGTACACACACACACACACATACACACACACACACACACACTCACATATACACACACACATACAAACACACACACACTCTTATGCGAGAATGAATTGCGTTCAATAAACATACTGTTCTGTCTGTGATTGCTCTGTTTTCTAAATGTTATTATCCTCATTTTATTGTATGTAGATCGCTGTGTCACGTTGCACCTGATGTGGACAGACAGAGTGCTTGTTGCTGGAATCTTATTGTGTCACATCTTGTTAGGACAAGGTGTTAGTGTTAGGTTAAGCTAACAAAACCCTAACCAAACACTTTATTTACATCAACACACCTCTCAAAGGACCTGTTAAAATCATTAGAGAACACAGCGATTGTCTAATTAAACACTTCAAGAGCTGCAGAAGATCCAGATCTTACTGACATGTAACCCTAATGTTGTTTTAATTGATTGTCAAGGGCAATCTATATCGATATTTATCACAATATATATTTCATACTATTAAATGGAGGAAATGCTTTCCACATGTTTGTTAGATCTAAAGAATGAATTAAACTTAATTAGTTTGTTTACAAGTACACTCCACAGGGTAAACTACCTTTTAATTTAAAGTTCAAGAAGTAAACTCAGTTTATCAAGCATTAAAAAAAAAGTATTCTTAGTTTAGGATTTCATCACAAGATGTGTGATCTCTTTTTGAGGACATTTTCACCATTTCAACATCTTCAAACTTTCTTGTGACACTTCACACTCCAGCCCAGTAGGTGGTGGTAATGCAGCATCAGCTGGATTACCAACCGCCAATAAACATCACAAGAAGAAGAAATACTTTTCTTGCCTGTCAACAAGTTAGCGGCCATGACCGCGCTTTGGATCATGAAAACACATTTCACTAAATAGTACATAAATAAACAGCAGTGATGTTGAAGTTGCTATTGTGTTCAGTCGCTAACTGTTGCACTGTCAGTGCTGTCTTATGCTACACAACAATGTCATATTAGCCTCATTGCTGGTTATTTCTGGACATTGATAAACTCTTCTAAATGAAAATCTGTCAGTGATACATGTTTAGCTGTATGCATGTTTTCTGCTCAACAGTCTCTCTCTCTCTCTCTCTCCTGATGGGATCAGGAGGAAATACTTTTGCTCAGACTATTTTTTTCCTTTTTCCATGATCGAGGAGCAGCTTCCTCTCCACCCAGATTTTACCCTTAACTGTTACAGGATAAAACACAAATGGTCTCGTTTCGGGTCAACTTCTTCAAACATGTCGTCTTTTGGGGTTTATTTATTAATGTCCTGCATTGCTGCTCGTGTCAGTTAATACTGATCTCTTCCGAAACTGTTGGAAACCAGCCAATATTAAAGTCTCAATGGAAATCAGTTGGAATATTTAAACATGACACCATCTGAATGTCTGTGAGACCAGATTGATGGAAGGAGCCCAAGCAGACTGCAGGCTTGAAACAAAGAACCATCTTAAATTATACAGTAACCTACTGGTGACAGCCTGATTAAGAGTTCATTTGTGCTGCTAAAATCTGACACAGCATTTCTTATGAGTGTTAAATGTTCAGACTTTTTTTAAAAATCTGAACATTCACTGAATGAAGTCGACTGTAAATGTGCCCGTCTGATGCCAGTGAAACTCAACAGTGCAGTCGGCTCATGCTTGTGCTCATTGCTGCTTCATTTCTGTCTGAATGAGGAGTTTTCTGGTGCTGATGGAGACCTACACTGTAGCGCGCGCACGCGTGTGAGTGTGCGTGTGCTTGTGAGTGTGCGTGTCTGCGCGTGCGTGTCTGCGCGTGCGTCTGTGTGTCTGTGAGTGTGTGTCTGTGTGTGTGTGTCTGTGAGTGTCTGAGTGAGTGCGTGTGTGTCTGAGTGAGTGCGTGTGTGTCTGCGAGTGTGCGCGTGTGTCTGCGAGTGTGCGTGTGTCTGCGAGTGTGCCTGTCTGTGAGTGCGCGTGTGTGCGTCTGTGTGTCTGTGAGTGTGTGTCTGTGAGTGTGTGTGTGTGTCTGTGAGTGTCTGCGAGTGTGCGTGTGTGTCTGCGAGTGTGCCTGTCTGTGAGTGCGCGTGTGTGCGTCCGTGTCAGTGAGCGCGTGCGTGTGTGTGTCTGTGAGTGTGTGTGTGTGTCTGTGAGTGTCTGAGTGAGTGTGCGTGTGTGTCTGCGAGTGTGCGTGTGTGTCTGCGAGTGTGCGTGTGTGTCTGCGAGTGTGCGTGTGTGTCTGCGAGTGTGCCTGTCTGTGAGTGCGCGTGTGTGCGTCCGTGTCTGTGAGCGAGTGTGTGCGTCCGTGTCTGTGAGCGCGCGTGTGTGTGTCTGTGAGTGTGTGTGTGTGTGTGTGTGTGTCTGTGAGTGAGTGAGTGTTTGTGTGTGTGTGTGAGAGAGAAAGAGAAAGATAGCAAGGCTGGTTCATTTTCAATTGTTGTGGCCTAAATGATGGTAAACATTGGCATTGCTTTCCACTCACACACAAACACACACACACACACACACACACACTGGACTCTTTGTTCTTCTTTCACCCCCCCAGCAGGACTGGCTTGGATGAAGCCTGTTTTTAGTGCCATTAATTATGCATCATCATGGCAGAATTTGTTGTACTGTCTTTAATTTATGCTTATGTTTTTTATTACAGTGATTCTTAGTGTAAAATAATGAAATTTTAATGAGAATTACCATGATTCTTAACTGCTGAATCAAGTTCAGCCGGTGTTCCCCACTCCCGTGATTATATGACGATATAATATTATATGATTAGAAGTCTTAACGAAGCCACACATCTTTTGGGATTTATTTGAGCGATTTATGTGATCAGCCAAATTATAAGACCACCGATCAAGTCATGGGAATGGAATATTGGCTGTTTTAAATTATTATTATTATTATTATTATTTTTTTATTTTATTTTTTTTTTCATGTTGAGAACAAAACTTGTAAACACTATTGATCCAAAATGTTAAAGCATCAGAACACAGGGGAATAATCCAACTTGGAAAAAAACTAAGCTTATAAGCAAATATATAAAATAAATATTTCAGACAGACAAATATAAAGCTGCCAGTTTGATATATTTACTTGATATAAATGTGGACATAAAAACACACTCATCTGTAGGGCATCATGAATCTGCATTTGCATGAGCCCATTGATCAGAAGAGTTTGACTGTTTCAGGACACTTCTGTCATTTGTCGATTCATTATCTAGCAGTTTTTGACTAACAAGTCAAAACATCTTCACAAACACCCACAACATTCTGGCATCATGGTGGCAAGTTTTGCATGAGTCAGCACCACTAACTCAAATCTAGTTATAATTAACTCACCCTGACACTAACAGAATCCTTTTGCCATTTTTGGATATTTATTAGCCCCCTTCATTGTGAGGAATGTTGGGAGGTGTTTTCATGTTTTATGATCACTGGTGGACATTTGCTTCTCACAAAGCCAACAAAACCTGAACATTTAAAAAAAGAGTGTGGTGTTCAAAGATGATTAGTCCAGCACTGTAATGAGACACCAGACAGCAGAAGAGAAAGAGAGGAGGTCAGTTCATTGATTGAGCGGACAGATCGAGAGATCACGCTCTGCTTGTGAAGGCCTGGAGATTCCCAGAATTAGAGCAGAAAGAAACGAATGCCTAGCAACCACACAGAGCTGCGGTCAGTCTGTCTGATGGAGCGATGAACATAAAAACACATGAAGACAGAGAGAGCAAGAACTTGAGTCATCTGAACATGAATAGGTGGATCGATGTGTGTCACATCCACACAAGATCTCTACCATAAGGACAATACTTCATCATTTCAGAATTTAATGGAGATACGAGTAAAATGGTTAAAGGAATAGTTCACCTTCAGATGAAAAGTCTGTCATCATTTACTCACCCTCATGTTGTTCTAAATCTGTACAACTTTCTTCCATGGAATGTCACCATTCACTTTCATTGCATAATTTGTCCTTATAATGACACTGAATAGGCCCTTTCCCAATGCAGAAATGAGTTCCCGGTTCAGAAACGATTCGAGGGACTACATGGCTTTCGCCGTGTTTGCACATCAGGAACGATAGTTCCTCTAAAGTTCCTCTTTGTGGTGTAGAGGAACTGTTGTTGCTCCTACTGTGAGGTATGTTCTTTTCTGGGGTAGAGTAACTGTGGGAGGCATTGTAGCTGCTACTCAAGAAAATTGTGCTTATTTTCCTATTCCCTTAACAGATATAGCATGAAACCAACTAAGTATCTAAAGAGTGTCACCTGCTACACATATTGTGTGTGCGAGACAAGAGCAGCGCTGCTGTGTGACTTTAACGGCAGACACGTTTTGAGTTTACACTTTATTTGTACTGCATGACAGAGTTGCAGCTCCATACAGAAAATACAGTGATTTCTGGGTTACTAGTTTTTACTGTGATATTGGACATAAATTCTGTAATGTTTATCAAAGTGGGTAATTAAGCACTATTATAAACCTAACCGTCATGAAATCTGAGTTATTAAATAATAATGAATTTACACAGAAAAGAACCCAAAACCTGCTTAAATCATCTGAATTCAGTCAGATTTACTTCATAGAAAGTGCTGCGTGCCTGTTCCTGATACAGGCATCTCCTTTCAGTGAGGCCACACCCACACTAATATGTTTTCGTTTGAGAACGCACGTTTTTGTCAGTGAAAACTGAGCTTTTTAAAAACGCTCTCCCAAGTGGATAAATGTAAAAAACGCCGTCTTCAAGTTGTAGTGTGGACTGGGAAAACGGAAATATCTGAAAATGATGATGTATTTGTTGTCATGTGATGCAGTCATGTGATCCATTCAACCAAAACAATCAAGATCAAGAAGCAGCCATTATAGCGGCACTGTTGTGCCTGATATTTGCTTTTGATAGTGTTGTAGATAAATGTTACTTTGTACAATCTTCACATTGCATTCCTTCAGAGGCGTGGGAAGTTTATTCTGAATTGGTGTTCGTTGACAAAATGCGAGGATAATTGCATTTTGGACCGTACATGCAATGGCAATTTTTGCATGCGCAGTAAAGGGAATTAAGCGTGTTCATATGCTTCAGTGTAGAAGACCAACTTTTGGAAAATGCTTAAAAACAGCAGTGTGGACGGAGAGTGTTTAGAAAACCAAAACACCATTTTCAAATGTATCCGGATTAATGTAGACGTAGCCTTTGTTGTAGGTGTGAATGCAAGAGGGAAAACGTTTCTTCAGCAATGCAGTTCCTGTAGTTCCTCTCTTAAAGGCTAGCATATACTACTTTTTTCCACATGTCATTACGTCTCATGCACAGTCGAGTGTTCCAGCTTGTTTAAGTATACTCTTGGCCTTTACATTCTGCCTATCATCTCCTTTTGCATTAAGTTGAAGAAAGTAAGTCATAAGGGTTTGGAACAACACGAGAATGTGTCAATGATGACAGAGTTTTCATGTCAGGGTGAACTATCCCTTCAGTGGAATGCCAAACTAGAAAACAAGACCGACAGAACAAGAGAAACGGAGATAGAGAGACAGACAGATGTGTGATGTAAAAACCTGGCTCGCAGATGCAGCAAAAAGGTGAATTATTTTTGTCTTTTATAGTGAAGCTGTGTACCTGAGACCATAATGACCACACTGGCCCAAAACACCTGAGCTCACTGTTGCACCTCTCATTACTGTATCACATGCCGTCGTTCACACACCCACGGCGAACCTCAGATCTGAGACACTGTGACCATGTAATGAGACAAATGCATTGTGCAAAACACCACCTGATTCCAGACCTGCATCCACTGAGCCAAAGCTTTTGCACAACAGTGAAGGTCTTGAGTCTGTCTGGGTTTAAAGTGATAGTTCTCCCAAAAACAAGACAATGTTAGCCTCAGTCACCATTCACTTTCATTGCATCTTTTTTCCATACAGTAAAAATGAATGGTGACTGAGACTAACATTCTGCATCTGTAAATGCATCTCCATTTGTGTTTCATAGAAGAAAGTCTTACAGGTTTGTCATGACATGAGAGTGAGTAAATGATGACTGAATTGATGAACTGTCCCTTTAAGATATCTGACAGAAATCTGTAGTCAGCCATTTTCCTGCAATGCATTTTGCGTAAAGACAGAGAAAACGCATTCCCTATACAAAAGGAATTTCTAGCATCAAGTCAGCATTCATTTGTGAGTGATATTTGCTTGTGTAATAGTTACACAATGTTAAGGTGTTCTGGGTTGTTTTCAGTAGGGCTAACAGACCTAACCCTTCACAAATCTCATTTTCCAGAGAGACAAGGAATTATCTGAAAAATATGCACAATTTGTCATAACACTGCTTTTTTTACATTAATGATGTTGCTGCGTTTCAACACTGTGTCACGTCCGTAACATTTTAGAGGTTTAGTTTATATCAAACAAGATTCATTCAAAACAATGAATATTTTCTGTACAAAGCAAACTTATGTTGATGTTGAGTATGATGAACAAGTGCTCTCCCTACTTTAAAAACCTAACAAATGTGTTACAGACGTGACTGTACCGGACGCTTCATATTAAATTCTGTTTGTCAATGAGAGAATCACAAACCTCCAGCACTTGTTCTTTACCAGGATTATTCAGATAGATCAACAGGGTTTTTCCTGGGTCAATAATGGTCTTCGGTGGTGGCTGACATACACGGGCATCATGTGATGCCGTTTTTATTTAATTGCAATTAATATTTGAGATATTTCATGTTTGTAATGAATATTTATTTTTGATCATCTGAGCATCTATAAACATCTGAATTCAACCATTTTTGTACTTTAGGGTGCTGTGGGAAACCAAACTAACTTAACACCTTATTTCTATAGGCCTAAATTTAATATTCATGAGTAAACCACTTTACTGATTTGGGACTGTTCTTCTATAGAGGAAATGTTTATTTCCTACTCCATAACAGATATTGTTTTTTCTTTTATCGGACTTTTACTGATTTGGGAATCATTATGATTCTAGGAATATCTGAAGCCAAACCAGGCCAGTTTGTTTCCTAATCTCAAACATCATCAGGAAATATATTACAATGTGACACACGACTTTGTTCATAATTGATAAAGATTCAGACTTTTATTCTACATTGTTCTTGCCCTTTTGTTTACCATAGTTCTTTCATTGTTAACAGTTGCAATTGTAATGCCATAATCACAAGAAACACAGACTAATTACCTAACTTTCTTACCTTTCTTAATTAACTGTTTATTTGTTATGAGAAAATATGTATTTCTTTCTGCCACAGTTGTAATGAAAAAGTATGTTACAGTTTACTGTGATAAATGTTAGTGTTGATGTGAAAAGTCGTGTAACTGATGCCGGTGTTTCTCTTTCCGTTGTAAGTGCTGTTCAGAATGTCGGAGCTGTCTTGGTGTTTGAAATGGTTGAATTGCTCCATAGCGCTTTAAAATAGAAAATTCTCATGTAAATATCAAATGGATAAGTTTTGTTGTCTGCACCAAGATATGGAGGGAAGCCCAGTTTAATAGTGCTTGTGATCTGCTGATCACTTTTATTAAATAATGTCCATTAACGAGTCAAAGTTCTTACATTTAAATGATAATAAAAGTGTTTAGGAAACGTTTTGCAGAGACAAGTGTTTAAAATACGGTTAATTACACTCTCTTGATTATCGTAACAATAGCATTGCAGCATATTGTATATCAGTTTATTTGCTATGAGACGTCTCTGATAATCAATGTACCCATCAAAATCACAACATAATCAATCTCAAAATTAAAAATAAGCTTCCTCTTTGACTCGTTTGTGTTTAGTTGTCAGGTCATTGTCACTGGATTTCGAATTAAGTGAAAAGTCACATCATGCATGATCACCATCGATCATCGTTTTCATGATTGATCATTGCTACAACGTCCGAGTACTCGAGTACTCATGCCCATCCCTAATACCCACCCACATATGTACAGCTACGCATTTAATAGTCTGACTGCATTTGGCACAAATGATACACATTTCTGATAGCCCGCGGTTGCCTAAAGCGCCTCCGTGAGGGTAATAACTGAAAGTGACTGTGTAGAGGATGGGTAAGATCCTCTATAATCACCAAAGCCTTTTGTTTTACTTTGGATATATATACAGTATATCTCAGTTAGTTGCCTCTGTGTCTTACCTACAATTTGACTTGCTACATTAACAGCTTTAGACAACTTTGCTTTGTTTTTTATGCTCAGGTTTCTGTACCACATGGTCATGTTGAAAGACATAATGCTTTCCACGAGATTCTTGTAAACCATTTCTAAAATGTCTTTACTTACACTAAAGTGGTTTAACCTCCTAATAAGATGCAGTCTCTGCATTGCTTTTTTTTTTTAAAAACAATCTGTATTCTCAGTAAAATTAAGATGATTATCTATAAATGTTAGATATTTAAAACTACAGACTGTTTCTACAGGGTGCGCAGCAAGTATTAAAGGTTCTACTTGTTCAGAGATTTCCTGCTTCTTGCTTGTAACAACTAATTCTTTGGTTTTATTCACATGAATCTCAAGTGCACTCAACTGACACCAGTTCTGGAGGGAATTTACATGATTATAATAAAGATTATTCATTTCTGTTCCTCCTTCATGCAAAAAGGCTGACAAGTGCCATGTCATCTGCATATTTAATTCAATTAAAATGTGCATCCTGTATTTTTAATTCATTAGTATACAATGAGAATAGTAAAGGAAAATAGAAAATAATAAAAATCTCTGATCCCCCAGAGGAGGCCTCCATTAACCCGTAAATCAAGTAATCTCTGTAAGAGAATGTCTATCTTCATTGTATTAAAGGCTGAAATAAAATTATACCATGATGTGTGGTCTGCTGTATATGTTCAGCAACTAAATAAAGTTAAAGTTGTGTCATCACTACCCCTTGCTCTTTTATATGCTGATTGGAGGGGGTCTAAATATTTAGTTACAGAGGACATTAAATGTTTTGTTAAAACCCTTTCCATGCATTAGCACAAAATAGACATAAGTGCAATGGGTCTAAAATCATTTAATGGAGTAATGCCACAATTTTTCAGTACAGGAACAATGTTTGATAATCTCCAAAACCTGGGAACTGTTCTCTTGTTTAACAAAAGCTGAAGCAGCTGGGTAAAAACCCCGGTCAACTGAAAAACGCAATCCTTTAACACTCGCCCTTTCAGCCCATCAGGGCCTGGTGCCTTTTTTTACTTATTCCTGGAGAGGCTGGCTGCAATTTCATGCTCTTTAAGAATAATGGGCTCATATGTAGGAATTTCAAGGCACACACTATCACGTTCAGTAGTGCACTTCCCCACTGTTAAACCTACAGGAGAATATATTCAGATCTTCTGCAAAGGATGCACTATCTAAAGGATATCTTTGTTTACTACTCTCTCTTCCCATCATAGTGTTAAGACCTTCCCATGCCTGCATTACCCATACAAAACGTACTTTCAATCTTGTTCTATTCTTTTCTCTCTAACCAAATCGTAATCACCTTTGAGAAAAGCAACCTTTTTCTCATTAAGATACATTTTAAGGGCTTTACTGAGCCACATACTGTTATTTGGATACATTCGGACTGTTTTTGTTTGAACACAATTGCTTTCACAAAAACGTATATAAAACGTAATGTGTCAGTTATATCATGAACATTATCACATGTATTAAAATACAGTTGTCAGTCCGTATCATCAAAGCAGTCTCAGAGCTCCTGTTTACTTTGATAAACACAGTTGTGTCTGTATAATCACTGGCTTCACTTGTTTTAGTTTAGCCTGTAAAAGGGTTCACACTTATCAAACTTAATTTGATCTTTTGATCAAATTGATTACTCTGAATCATCTTAATTTTCTTTATCCTTTCATTCGGGTCCTGATTGTCACTTAGAGTCATATGCCGGCTGATTAATTGCATAGATCTCACGGACACAAAATCGCCAGTCCCGTTCATAGACAGCGGTTGCAGGGTTTACTAATATCATCTGGTTCGGCCGCCTACTGCTTGCTCATAACCAGATGATAGTTTTATTTAGTCACGTTTCATACAACTTGCTAAGATGGTGAAAAGCAGTGACTGGTAGTCTTACGTGGTTTCCTCCTTTTTATAAGCTCCAGTAATGATCATTATCCTGGACATAAGTTTGCGGTAACAAAAGGCATCCCTCGAATCTACCGGTGATAAATGATTTCGGAGGAATTCAGAATAAATCAAAAAGTAAAAATGTATTTGCCAGGTAGGATTTAAAACATAAGTTACAAAATCAATCAAAGCCAATTTCACACATGATCAGAATAAATAACATTTCTAAAAATAAAAGACAAGTCAAAGACACATACCTGACAAAACTACATGCAGCGGTACAGCATGGGAGATATGCATACAGATTCCTGGTAAAAACGACTACACACATCAATTGTGCGGGGTATCTGCTTACAGATTCCCCGAGCTTCTTGCCAACTTTCCTTAAATACCTAGACAGAATAATCATTGTGTTCTAAATGGTATTATCCTTTGAACAATGAGAATTTGGGGGTGAATGTGTTCTGGACTTCCTGGGGTTTAACCTTGTTAACATACAGGAGATCATTTAAATTGTAGGTCAAGGAGGGGGATAGACCTCCAGAATTATGCAGTATTTGGCAAAGACCTTATAACTTTTATCAACATGGGAACGAGACTGCTATACCAGTCCCACAGAGACCTCTTAAATGATATCAAACACATACAGTTGCATTCTTTGTTTTCATGGTATTTGTTTGTTACATTTTCACATCGTGTGTGTGTGTGTGTGTGTGTGTGTGGACCTTGTGGGGGAGACAAGGGGGAGAGAGAACAGCTGGAGTTTGGGGGGGTAAGCTGGGTTTTTCACACAGTGATGCCTTTGTTTTCTCAGGTGCAGATCCTACTTGTGAGAGAGTTTGAGCATTGTTTTTCCCCAAAGTGTTTCGTTGTTCCATGTGGGCATGTGCTGGGTTACAGTTCTCTTGGCACCTAGCCTTAGAAGCCCGATACCTGGGAAGCAAGTGTACAATATTATGGTCTGACTTTCCCAATTTGGGGAATTTGTCTAGGGTACGCATGGATCGGGTCAGACAATCCACATACAGATGAAGGGTTTGCAGGTGACATGACAGATCACAGGAGTTAAAATCCCCAAGGATTAAAATCGGTTGATCTGAGGAATGAGCAAGTGCATTATTATAGCTGTTATTTATTTTGTTCCTGGCTTTCATATTGTCCAGTCTGGGAAAATACATTAAAATAATAGTAATCTGTCCAAATTCCCTTGGTAGATAAAAAGGTCTGAAAGACACAGACAATAAAATAAAATAAAAGCTCTCGACCTTAGTGGCTGTCTAACTCAACAAAAATAAAGAACGAGCCAAATAGCCATCCCGGTGGGATTGCTGCAATGGTTTTAAACAGTTTTACAGGAGACAGCACTTGAACTGCAGAAAGAAAGATCTATAACTGTAAATGAAACCGAGAGATGTTTTTGATTTCAGGAGAGGTTTTCAGGCTTCTAGATGTATCCTGATTGTCCAAAAGAGACTTTTGTGAGGTAATCCATCACGCATCCTTCGAAACACAACTACTGTTCGCCTGACAGCCGTGCAAGTACCTGCGATGGCTTTTGTCTTGTGTTGTGGCTTAAAACGGATTCTGTGGAAGTGGCACAATGCCAGGTATTTTATATACAGACAATACATACAGCATGCATGGTCATATCCTGCAGGTGCACACAGCAAGTGAATGCTAATGCACAAAATATGTGTTGACTTGTACACGCATTCATGTTCCCATGTGATTCAGCACCATCTTCTGTCTGGCTTGAGGGGATCCAGTGCAATACCAGTTTGCACAGCTTGTGTTTGATTATTAAAGCACCTCCGATACTCAACCAGATGTCGTATGAGGGAATTAGCTAGCATTGTTACATTTGGATTATTTGCTGATTGAAAATTTGAGATATGGGAGGATTAGGCAACATTTGTAACAGTTGAACTGGTGTAAACACACAGCAGCAGACCACAGTAGCTGACATCATCTCTCGAATGAAAGGAGTCAACTGATGTGTGAATGGAGTTTGAACGACCATCTCTATAAGATGTGTTAGACCAGCGTTTGCTTGTTTCAAGTGTTGGCAGCAGCTGCTCAAGTGTGAAGTCTTACACACTTATTCTACAGGAGGATGACACGTTGACAGCTGTGCTCACACTGAGATATGTTGAAATGACGGTTTGAAAAATTAATTTCAGAGCAAATACAGAAATATTGAGATTTGTATACATATCGAAATTCATCAAAAGTTATTAAGATGTACTGTAATTTAAGCTGTATCTCTATATCAGTACCCCTCAGCGGTAGTTTTTTGAGGCAACACGGTTCTATCTGGCCTCGTTTTGTGCGTCTGTGCATACTGTTTCATTCCGAGTTTCAAGACGGCATTATGTAGTTTTCACTCAGTTTGCAGCTTAATGGGTGTGTGTGTATGTTTATAGTTGTGTAAGAGGGCCATAGACTGATAGCCGTAGGGCAGCACTTCATCTGAAGGCGCGGTCACATACGTTCTCTTGGCAAATTTACACAGGCAAAGATGGCATGGGTGGACATTGAGCGTGTGTGAAACCAGCATAAATAAATATTGTCATGCAGCATTTACTTTATGCTGTACTTTATAGTCAGTGAGACTTAAGTTGGAAAAAAAAAAACCTCACCACTAAATCCATTGTGAATATTCAGTGTGTATGAAGCACTGCCCACACAGAGGTCACCGCCAAACCAAGCATCTTCCTGTTGGTCAACTCTGCGATTTCGCCTGTCAAACTTCACCAAACTTGAGCTCGAATTGAAATCAGTTCAAGGAAATTCTTCGCCACCCAAACTCCATCGCGCAAATTTTACGGTCGTGCAGATTCCCATTGAAATGCCTGTATTTTGCCTGAAGAATTTCGCCGTGCAAAGGTATGTGTGACTGCACCTTTGTGTGTCACGTGACACAAACACACTCCACACACATCTTGGGTGTTCAGATGCGCCGTGACATGTGCATGTTTGTTTGTGAGATCTTAGAAGGTGCTTGTGGGTACAGAGCCCTTTTGATAAGTGTATAGTTATCTAATGGCTGTTGTCTTGTGTGTTTATATAATGTTTAAGAACATTAACGGTAACGGTAAAGCCTGGTTTCCTGTTTGTGAAGCACTCCGACATCTCCATTAAAGGCCAAACGTGATAAGCAGCAGGTCTGAGTGAGACCGAGAGAGAGGAATGCTGTAGATCAAGTGCTGAAGTTAGCAAGACTTCAGTTACTGGAATAAAAGCTACACTACACACGCACACTTACACACACACGCACACTTACGCACACTTACACACTTACGCACACTTACACACACACGCACACTTACACACACACGCACACTTACACACACACGCACACTTACACACAGTGCAAGTTGGGAATTAGTACTAAGACTATAACTTCATGGTAGGGGAAAAGCATTTTCTGTGAACTTGATTTCCCATCTGAAGGTGGAGTGTATGAGTTTTTTTTAACTCTTGTGTGTGTTTATTTTGTGTTTTTGGCACAGGTGCTGGAGAATCAGGGAAGAGCACCATCGTAAAACAGATGAAGTAAGTGAATGACTTCTCTTATACACACACACACACACACACACACACACACACATGTTGGTGCAGCTATCATTATGAGGACTCTCTATAGACATAATGATTTTTATACTGTACGAACTATAGATTCTATCCCCTAACCCTAACCCTACCCCTAAACACACACACACACACACACACACACACACACTCACACACACACACACACACACACACACACACACACACACACACACACACACATATGTTGGTGCAGCTATCATTATGAGGACTCTCCATAGACTTAATGATTTTTATACTGTACAAACTATAGATTCTATCCCTAAACCTAACTCTACCCCTAAACCTAACACTCACACACACACATACACACACACACACACACACACACACACACACACACACACACACACACACATGTTGGTGCAGCTATCATTATGAGGACTCTCCATAGACTTAATGATTTTTATACTGTACAAACTATAGATTCTATCCCCTAACCCTAACCCCTAAACACACACACACACCTCACACACACACACACACACACACATGTTGGTGCAGCTATCATTATGAGGACTCTCCATAGACTTAATGATTTTTATACTGTACAAACTATAGATTCTATCCCCTAACCCTAACCCTACCCCTAAACACACACACACACACACACACACACTCACACACACACACACACACACACATGTTGGTGCAGCTATCATTATGAGGACTCTCCATAGACATAATGATTTTTATACTGTATGAACTATAGATTCTATCCCCTAACCCTACCCCTACACACACACACACACACACACACACACACACACACACACACTCACACACACACACACACACACATGTTGGTGCAGCTATCATTATGAGGACTCTCTCATAGACATAATGATTTTTATACTGTATGAACTATAGATTTTATCCCCTAACCCTAACCCTACCCCTAAACACACACACACACACACACACACACATACACACACACACACACACACACACACACACACACACACACATGTTGGTGCAGCTATCATTATGAGGACTCTCCATAGACATAATGATTTTTATACTGTATGAACTATAGATTTTATCCCCTAACCCTAACCCTACCCCTAAACACACACACACACACACACACACACACACACACACACACACACACACACACACATGTTGGTGCAGCTATCATTATGAGGACTCTCCATAGACATAATGATTTTTATACTGTATGAACTATAGATTCTATCCCCTAACCCTAACCCTACCCCTAAACCTAACCCTCACAAAAAACTTCATTAAAAAATTCAGTAAAGAATTCACAACCAAAAAAAAAGTCCTAATAATCCTAATATAAGTGTATTTTATATATAAGTGTATTTTTTCACTTGGTTTTACTTCTGCGAGCGCAGTAAAGACTAAATATACTTCTATTCAAGATCTTTTCTCTAACAGCAAGTCTAAATGTCTTATATGCTGCTTCTCAGGTGAATCCATCTTTTTTTTTTAAAGGATTTTTAGATATTTTAAAATATTTAAATATTATATTCAACATTCTCTGAAAACAAATTTTAACATCTTCTGCAGTATAGCTGCTAAATTAAATGTACGTTGTTTAAAAGGAGTTTTAGATATTTATGTAGGAAAATAAGCCAAAAAAAGACGAATTAAAAACGTATTTTGCTGCAGTGTATAATCTGCTAAAGGCCCTAATATACTTCCGTTATATACCTCAGAATGAACTTCGTTCAGGGGTAAAATAGACGTTTGAAACAGCTGAGAAATGGTATAGTGTTTGTGAACATTCAGACACCCGCCACACTGCTATGGGATGAGGTTTAGAGGTGTTAACATTTAAATATTAGGAAGCTCAACACGACATGTAAAACCTTAATTAATGTGACAATAAAATGTGTCATCAATGACTTTATTTTATGAGTAGAATTCACATGAGGTCAGTAAAAGATGTTTTAACCACTTGATGATGATTTAAAGTAATATAAATGCAAGTAGAAAATGTTGTATTTTTTATGTTTACATTCTGAAATCATGGAGTTGTTGTGTTTGTGTTCTCCAGGATTATTCATGAGGACGGTTACTCAGAGGACGAGTGTAAGCAGTATCGAGCGGTGGTCTACAGTAACACCATTCAATCTATCATGGCCATCATCAAAGCCATGGGCAACCTCAAGATCGAATACGAGGACTCTTCCAGAGCGGTGAGTACACACACACACACACACACACACACACACACACACGCACACACACACACACATTGTAAATCATACACACCCTCTCTTCATCATGACAACAGATTTTCTTCTATAGAGACTTCTTCTCTAGTGAGCTGTTTATTGATGTTATTGTGAACATCACAACCGAATTTGAGCCTCATGTATGTTTGGTTTGAAAAGTTTTTCATGGGCAGCAACAACATTTATGGTCATTGACATGACCCACACAAATAGCACCCTTTAAAGCAAGTCAGTTCACTCAACGGCCATCTGGGTAATGCCCCCGGGGGAAAAAGCATACAAGTATTTCTCCCTTCTACTTATCTGTCTACTTGAATAGGGACAAATCGAAACACACAAATATTGGGTGAATTGGTTCATGTTTAAAATCAGAATTTTCCTGTCTGTCGCAGGGCATTATGGGATTGTTTTATCCACGAATGATATATGTGATGCTTGTTAGATTTGCATCAGTAGTGTTTCTGTGATGCCTAGAAATGTTGTCTAGCTGGAAAGAACAACAGAGAACCGACTATAGAAGTCTTCTTTATCCCATGTGGAGCTACTGATCCCATAGAAGACTAAGATTGAGATTATTACTCCTATTCTAATCTTGTCTTGTATACAGATCACACATATTGATCTGTATCCTGTTGTGGGACAGAGTAAAAGATGAAGAGTAAAAGAGAGAATGAGGAAGTGAGATGTTGGCTTTCTATCTGGAATCTCATAAGAACAGCCTGAAGGCAGCAGTATGTTCAGTACATCTGATCCACATCAACTTCAGCAGCGCTCGGAAAGACTGATGAATATCAGCACAAATTCATCCTCCCTCATCTGAGAACAGTTTTATGGTCTCTCTGAATGTGCAGAACTAACACTGTGAAGATAGACTGACCTCACATCAGTGGTTAACTACGAGAGTAATTTGGGGACATGGTTTAGTTAACAGGATTTTCCTTGCTCTTTTGAAATAAGAACTCTTTAAGGACATATTTGATTGTCCACAATGCAAAATTTTCTTCCCAGACCGCTCAGACCGTCTTTGACGTTGAAGCTGCAAAAACAGGTTGTTTAGAAATTTTCACTATTTGGCCATCAGTACCAGTTCCCCTTGTCATTTTAAAGTCTACCAACTACTTTCAGCATTCAGAGGTTAATCGTCCTTCCCCTTCCACTGAATGATGATGTTTGATATGAGCAGAGCTTATTGTGATGGCTAACACTGCATGAAATAATTCTACAAGACTACATTAGATTACACCAGCATAATGAAAATATGATGTCATGATGATCATGTTTGTAACACTTAACAATAGCTCACTCCTGATACCATTTTATAAATTTATTTTCAGTATAGAGCTCAGCAGAACACTTCCGGTGGAAAAGCACAAGTGTTATTTGCTGTGAAAGTTGTCGTGACGCACTGCTTCGGTGTGTGCCAGTCGAACTGTGCGGTGTGTGCCAGTCGAACTGTGCGGTGTGTGCCAGTCGAACTGTGCGGTGTGTGCCAGTCGATACAATATATCAGCACAAAGTGAGCAGAGTTTAGTAGCCGTTGTCATTCATTCTCTACAGATTTCTTCCTCACTAAAACACTCTCTGTATCTCTAAATTCATCACTTATTCACTAGCTGGTTGTTGATGACTACCCAACCATCCTGAGCCATCACTGTATTTAATGTTATTCCTGAACCTCATCAACAATATGCAGTGCACAGCCTTGTGCGTAAGACGGGAAGTGGATCAGTTAGTGCAGCTTTAAACAAGAGTTAGTGCATGTGTTAACCATATGTCAGACTTGGAGCAGTGAGCTGTAGACACGTGGCACATCAGCATCCCATAGCATCCTCTCTCTCTCTCTCTCTCTCTCTCTCTGAAATGAAAAACAGAATACAGAATCAAAAAGAATCTGTCTTTCTCTGTTTTTCTCTCTCTCTCCTTGTGGCTGTAAATCTTTTAAAGGCCTGTCATCATCCTGTTCTCTCTTTCGGTAATGTTCCTGTATGGAAATGTATATCTCTGTACTCTTTGAAATACTTTCTTTGAATTTACATGCTGCTTTAGTTTAAAAAAAAAAAAAAACTATCATTTCACCTTTATGATGTCTGTAATGTGCAGTAGCACACAGTTTAAGAATTCATTTCTTCCTGTGGCCTAGTTCAGATCTATGGTGGGAGGGTTTTTGGCATGAGGTTTCATTCCTGCAACACGCTCTTTGGGAGGAAAGAGACTGTCATGTCGGTAGACTCCTGAAAGGAAATGTGTGGGAGACAGACAGACAGGTTGCACTGTTATGCAAAGACTCCTCAGACAGATTATTCAGTCCTAAAAGTAGATCCTGGAGGTGAGAACTAGTCAGGAATAACAGTCTCTCTCTCTTTCTCATGGGGGGTATTATAGCTCACATTGTTTATTGCACTTTTGACTTGTCTGACACATACACACACACACACACACACATACACACAGCAAAAAAACATTGTCCCACCTCCCAGAATACCAGCCTTCAACCTGTCTGTCCTCTCATGATAATGGATGTTTAGGGATTGCAAATGGAAAGATAGTCACATTAGTGGTTCTGCTTATACGTGAGGTTTTGGATTCCAACAAACCCCTAAATATTAAACTTTAACTTGTCTGGCACCTTTTGTGTTATGGACATGAATAACACCTAAAATACTGTGGCTTGGAAAGTGATCATACTTTTTTCTGGCAGATAATAAAACTGGAAAAATTCTCAGGCTTAAATTAAAGGAGGGACTCGAGTAATATATTTTGACTTGTGACAGTAACCATTCAGAACACCTTAGAAAACACTATAAAAACACCAAGAACACCTTAGCAACCACATGGCGGCACACACAAATCTGTAGCATCATGGCAGTTTTGAATGGGCCTTTTTATTTTTTAAGAAAATGTTTTTGTGTGTAATGTGCCGTGGGTTCTGCGGAGTCATTTTCCGGATGTATTGGATAAACACATTGACATTAAAGATTATTTCACTTTCAATTTTGATGATTTTAGCAAATCTTTCTGTGAATGGTTTTTAAAAATCTGATAAACACACTCTTTATGTGTGTCTTTATATTGTTGTATGTACATTTTTTCATGTGCATTGTTTTTGGGGTGAATGTGTTTGTTTTATAGGATGATGCCCGTCAGTTGTTTGCCCTGGCGGGGGCAGCAGAGGAACAGGGCATTCTACCAGACGATCTGGCCAATGTCATCACCAGACTGTGGGTTGATGGAGGCGTACAGAGCTGCTTCACCCGCGCCAGAGAATATCAGCTCAATGATTCTGCTGCATAGTGAGTCTCTCTCAATCGAGTCAAGTCATTTTTATTTGTAAAGCGCTTCTCACCACACACATCGTTTCAAAGCAGCTTTACACAAAATTATGCTGTAACACAAAATGAAGCAGTGATGTCTTAAAGTGATCATTGTGCGGTTAAAATGAACAATGTGATTGAAGATTATGCCTTTGAAAAATTATCTATCTGCTATTAGTCAGCAAAATATTGGCCAATGACCATTCGTCAATATTCATAGCAAGCAAAAATCATAACTCATGATGCTCAGGCTGTCAGTCTTTAAAAAAGACTTAAGTGGAATAGGGCAGTACACTGGATATTATGGGTAATTTGCCTTGATAAGCTTCAGCATAATGTCAACAGTTAAAAGAGATGCATACATTCACTTTGCCCTGCATGTTTAGATAGACCAGTCTCAATACTTCAATGTGAATATTAGAGCTGCAACAACTAATTGATATAATCGATAATTATCGATAAAGGAAATCGACAACGATTTTCATTATTGATTATTTGGATATTTGCGGTAAGAACGGAGAAGCTCTGCCAGTGATGTCACTTCACAGCCCAGTTAAAAATGTGTTGCATTATGAAACTCATTTGAAAAACAATGAAGAGAAGTTGAAGCGGAAAAAACACGACCCAAGTTGTCCAGCACACGAGAGCACTTTATAAACACTTCAAAGGAGATCATAATAATCATACAGTTTAGTGTGGAGCGGTTGCTGCATCAGGTGTGTTGACAGATTAATTGTGCTGTTTGATGCGCTTAAGAGTTGTTTCTCTCCAGCGCATAACTTATATTTTACTGCTATTTTCTATGTTTTATAATGTAAATGTTCAAACCAGCAGCATATTTCACAAAACTGTTTGTTCTTACCACAAGCGAGTCTCCGTTAAACTCTAATGAGCAAGTGAGCACATGCATCCGCATCAATCAAACTGATCGCAATGGAGAAACGGAACGCGATCATTTACCACAATTTCAGTTTCAATGTAATTAATTGTGCACTTTCATGGATATCAGACTGAAGTCTCAACAGTCAAGGTGTGCCGGTTTTTAAAGTGTTTTGTCCTGTTCATGTAAGTGCATGTAATACAGTGAGCACCGGGATGAGTCCTCTACGGTGGCCATGAAGTGCAAGACAAAACAACAAATCTAAAAACACAACGGCAAATCGAAAGACAAAAATAACAATTCAGAAGCACAACAACAAATAATAAAACACAACGGCAAATCTGAAAACAAAAGAGCAAATCAGATAACACAACGGCAATTCAGTTGAAACGGAAAGGGTAGGTACCTTCGCTTCTCACCTGATCGGCTGTGTGGAGAATATCTAACCATTTCTTCAGGACTGGTTCACTGCCCACTTGTGCGACTATTTCAAAATTAATTCCAAATGCTCAATTACTGAAAATTGTGAGTGGTTTGTCACTCAGTAAAACAGTGATGGGACACTTTAGTCTTTTCAGCGTGAGAGTGGATTTGCACAGGATTTACAGATGATTGTACTATATCAGTGGTTCTCAACCTTTTTTTGATGAATGCCCCCCTACTTCATTCCCTTACCCAATTTATATATTTATACATTGTAACAAAAATGTATTATATTCCCTCACTCCCCTAATGTAGCCTATGACAAATTGAATAGAGCTGAAGTAGTGATATGATAATATTTATTATCAATCAATTTCTGCCTGAAGGACAGTTAGTGTTACTATTAGTGCCCGACTGATATATCGGTCAGCCAATATTATCAGCTGATATTAGCCTTTCACCGATATATTTTACCGATATGCGCCGATATGAAAACTTTTTTCAGAACATATAATGCAGAAAACAATGCTTTAGAATTGGTGTCATAGCGTAGTTTGTCCAGCAGAGTGCGCTCCGACTCTACTGTTTACAGAGCTGACGGTGGTTCTGCAGACAGAGCGGAGTTAAACGGTGTCATCACAGTAAGTTGCTAACTAGTCTGTTAAATACATACTGGAAAGTTAATAAAAAATGACCCCATCGTTTTATATAACTAATATAATGTTAACCCTGTCCCTGACAACCATGTCACTCATGTTTATCACATGTGTTTGCTGTTAGCCAGCTATAGTTTGTCAGTGCAGTCAGTAATGATTGAAAGGTAAACATCAGAACAGCTCAGCAGACAACGGTGCGGTGATGGATTGTGTCTGTTGAGTGTTGATTTCACACTACGTTGTTACCTACTTGGTGAGACGCAATGCTGGTCCATCTTTTACTCTCCGTGACAATGAGCTTACAGCTAACTAGCTAACCATGTAGCGTACTTTCATTGTTGTCAGCTGAGTGGAAGCTAATGTGTAAACATGTATTCACCAAACTGTTTTGTTCAGGATTCACAGTTTGGTACCCCCTTCAACCCAACAATTCCAGTCGTTCCATTTATAAAATGTGATATTTAAAAGTCTGGTTTTCCAGACATTAAAATAGGATACGTAATAAAATTAGATTTAATAAATAGTATATTTGCCCTGTGTAAATAATAATATATAGGAACTGTATCTAAAATAAATGAGGGGTGATAAATACTAATACTAATATGTCTGACACCAACAATCATCCATGTGATTATCTAATCAGCCAATCGTATGGCAGCAGTGCATAAAATCATGCAGATACGGGTCAGGAGCTTCAGTTAATGTTCACATCAACCATCAGAATGGGGAAAGAATGTGATCTCAGTGATTTGGAGCATGGCATGATTGTTGGTGTCAGACGGGCTGGTTTGAGTATTTCTGGGATTTTCACACACAACAGTCTCTAGAATTTACTCAGAATGGTCCCAAAAACAAAAACCATCCAGTGAGTGGCAGTTCTGTGGACGGAAACACTTGTTGATGAGAGAGATCAACAGAGAATGGCCAGACTGGTTTGAACTGATAAAGTCTACGGTAACTCAGATAACCACTCTGTACAATTGTGCTGAGAAGAATATCATCTCTGAATGCTGTTCTGAGATGCGGGTTGGCACTGTTTTAGCGGCACGAGGGGGACCTTCACAATATTAGGCAGGTGCTTTTAATGTTGTGGATAATCGGTGTATTTTGATATTGGAATGCACATGCATATTTTTGTGTAACTGCATCAGAAACTATACTTTTTAGTGGTATATCATTCCTACAGCCACTAGATAGTCTCATTATAAAGCATTAACATCCCCCCCCCCACCCCCCCCTTAGAATAATAGCTCAGTTTGAAGAAGTTTGCAGAGATGCATAGTTTATTTTATAAATGTTAAAAAACACACTGCCTGGAGAGCTCATTTGAACACAAAAGTGAGTGCTTTTAATACAGCTATGTTTTTTGAAAGGAAAATTATTATTTGAAAAAAGCTTTGTACTATGTTGTGTGTGTTTGCAGTTATCTGAATGATATGGAGAGGATAGGCAAATCAGACTACATCCCAACCCAACAAGACGTGTTGAGGACCAGAGTGAAGACCACCGGCATCGTAGAAACACATTTTACCTTTAAAGACCTGCACTTCAAGTGAGAAACCTTTCCATACTCCATAATCTCCATGTTTTCAGTGCATATCTTTAGTTTTGCTCTGATTTCACACTTTGCAGTAGAGTGCTCTGAAATGGCACTAACACTTGTGTTCACCCACATTCACACATCAAGTCGTTCTCACATCTTCTGCTGTTTCTGTTCGCTAGCTACACCTTCTTTAACCCTTAAATAATTAATTCTGCACCATCCATGTGTCCTGCCCCAAGGTTTGAGATTAATTTCCCAAAGGCTGTTCAGGGCTTTTGGTTTGGTAAGTTTATAGTATTTAATAGATTCTCTTTGAATGAGTCGGCTTTAATCTACAGAAGAAATGTCAGCCCAGCCTTTCGAAAGATAAACACGAGCCAGCTGTCAGAGATGGTCTCTTACTTTCTACTGTGTCTTGTAAATGATGTTATGTACTGCGTTAAAGAGGTGATGCCACATAAGACAGTGAAAGGAAGGAGATAACAGGATTTCCTAGAAATGCTGACGATGTCTTTTCCAGATTCATTCTGTTATAGAGGCAGGTGTGCAACAGACAGGAAGTCCCAGCTCTTCCCTCCCTCTCTCATTCATCCTCTTCTCAACTCCTCCATTACCATAGAAACAAGGGCCAAATTCAAATATCAACAAATGCCAGTGAGTCATGGATGTCCATTGGTCTAAAGGAGAAGAAGGGACCAATTCTCGTATCAATTATGCCATGTCAAGACCTGTCACACTCTGATGCCAAACCTCACTGATTTTTGTGTATCTCGGAACTGAACGCGGCACATCAAGTTTGAATGTGCAGATGTACGGAGGGCCTGAAAGTCTTGGCCATTAAGTATTTTCATTTTTGGGTAATGAATTCCTTCATCGGGATGGACTGTTTTTCTGCCCATCACAACTTGGAGAAATATTTAGTTTTAAGTCCCAGTTATTGGAGTCATCTTGTCTGCTTGGCTGATCTAATGTTCTATCTTCTGTTTTAGGTTGGGCATTTAGCTCAGTGATATGTGATAGTTTTTTCTTCAGGTGTGTTTGTACTGCCGATCATTAAGAGTGTCTGCTCTCTGTTTTTAGGATGTTTGATGTCGGCGGTCAGCGTTCAGAGAGAAAGAAATGGATCCACTGTTTCGAAGGTGTGACAGCCATTATCTTCTGTGTGGCCATGAGTGCGTATGACCTGGTGCTGGCTGAAGATGAAGAGATGGTGAGAAACTACTTGGGCCATTTTCTTCACTTGCAGCATTTTATTTTTTCCCCTGAATTCCACTTAGAATGTTTGTCAGTGTTTCTTGCATCAAAAAGAGTTTAATCTTTAACCTAACCTGAACCCCTGTCTGATCCTTAGATTGTTACAGGGTGTTTTATTGTGCTACTGATGTACTTTAAAGATGTCTCTCCATTCCACCCCAGAACCGAATGCATGAGAGCATGAAGCTCTTCGACAGCATCTGCAACAACAAGTGGTTCACCGAGACCTCCATCATCCTGTTCCTCAACAAGAAAGATCTTTTTGAGCAGAAGATCACACACAGCCCGCTCACCATCTGCTTCCCTGAATACACAGGTGCAATACACCAGTCAACAACCCAATACTCCATCTAAATCAAATGCACAAGTGCTCCAAGAGAGCTTTCGAGTACTCCGCTCTGGCCGTGCATTGAACACAAATGTGAAATCAAAATAGACCCAATGTTCTTGGTCTTATTGTGTATGATTCATCAGTACAGTTTACTCTATAGAAAGTTTTTCATAATGTATCATCAAAATGAAATAATATTCTCGATTGTAGGGGTAAATAATATTTAAGCAGAGTAACTTAGTCTGACAGGGGTCCAGTATCACTGTAAAAGGGGTTTTGCTGATATTAATCAATTGGAAGAGATTATTACCATTTTCCAGATCAGAGGGAAGATTAATCTGAATAAACTGGTGGCAAGAGCAAAGTGTAGCTTTTTTGTCTCCTTTTTTTAATCCGTTTTGCTTTTTTCCAGCTTGAAGTTCTTTGAAGTTCCTGTCTCTCACTTGATGTCTCTCTTTCTGTCTCTCTTCTCCCCTGCTGTTTTCTCACTGTTCCTTTTATTTTCACTTTAAACAAGGTGCCAACAACTATGACGAGGCTGCCGAGTACATCCGCTCCAAGTTTGAAGACCTGAACAAGAAGAAAGAAACCAAGGAGATTTACCCTCACTTCACCTGTGCCACTGACACCAAGAACGTGCAGTTTGTATTTGACGCCGTCACTGACGTCATCATCAAAAACAACCTGAAGGACTGTGGGCTCTTCTAGAAAACAAAAGCAGGAAGATGATTCGAGGTATGTAGAAATACAAAAAAACACCAGTGTGGCGGAGTATTGAACTACTAACTACTGACGTAACAAGTAGTGAAAATGACATTTTCCAATAGTGTGGCAGTAACTCAGCAGCTTTCAAAAGGTGTAGATTTTTCTAAAAGGTGTAGCACAACAAAACGCTGTATTACAGTTTTTATGACATTGTGCATGCAGCTTTATAACAAACTGACTAAAATGGCCTGCTCTTATGTAGCATTAGAAACTGATTTATTTTATTAAATTGTTTTGTTCAGTCAAAACTTTTTGAGTCTCTGCACTGCATGTTGTATCGTTTTAAAGAGAAATATTTAAAGGCTAGGGTTCATCACTGTTTTTAGTTCTATTTAGTGTAAATGTATCTGAAGTTTAATGTTGTTTCCCAAAATCTAGATTCACTGAGTTTTGAGCCAGAGAAATACTGCTCTAAAAAAAAGATCAACTGTAATCTGTTACAAAACATGTTGATTCACATGCACAGACTGTGATTATATAGCACACACAAATGCTCCATTCTCTTTTCCTTTCTCAGATTACTTTTTGATGACCAGAGGAAGTAGATGTGGAGGAAATGTCCTGAGCATCTGCCCTGGCTGACGAGTCCTGCTTCCATATGACGACTGATGGCTCAGAGGAGCCGACACAATTTCAATTATTTCCAACGACCCCCCCCCCCCCCCCCTCCACACACACAAACACACACAACACACACACACACACACACACACACACACACACACTGTTCCACCGTTTTGTTTGACATTTTAAATCGGTATTATTAACTTCATGGGCTAAGGACCACGAATCAACTGTTGTAATTTCCATTTTCTTTTGTGTTGTTTAATTTCTGTTTTTTTTTACAGTAATAGCAGAGGCAACACAATGTGTTATAAACTTTAATTGTACTCTAGGGAATCTGATGTGCAAATTTTATGACATTTTAAATTGCATCATGCTTTTTTTTAAATAAACAGCAGGCGTTGGATATAGAATATGATTGAAAAAGGAAAGCGCTTTTTTATTATGTTTACATGATGTCCACATTCATAGCAAAACGGCAAGTTGTCCTGCATGATAAAAGATTAATCAATATACCAGCACAAGTAATCAGTTCACATCAGTGTAACATTCCTTTTTAAATAATAAAAAACCACAAATAGGGAAAGAACTGCTAAAATGTAATTGATATTTAAAATATGTATGTAAAAGTATCTAACAGTCTGTTTCTTATCTTCACGTTCCTCGTCTTTCTAGCATTGTTTGTGCCTTGAATTCCGTTTACAATGGACTTTATTTCTCCTCTAGTTATCCTGCTGTACGCAAACATTTCTGCTTCAGAATTTTCACACCTTGTAATAAATAGTGATTATTAATGGAAATCGAATTGAGAAAAAGGGTAGTTTATTTTTTTCTCTTTTTTTGGGGGGGGGGGGGGTGGTAAAGATTAAAATGCTTTTGAGAGTCCTATCTAATGATTTAATTTAAATAAAAGATAATTTACTAGATGAACATGTGCTGTCTGCTTCTATTACCCTCTTCCATGCAAGAATTAGTGTAACTGACATTCATTTGAAAATCTCACACACACACACACACACACACACACTGTACATAGATCCTGAGCTTTACTATCAAACTCTTACTAATTAAAGGGAAAATGGTAAAGAATGTGAACAATTAGTGTTTCAAGAGTGCAATATTGTGCAAAAGAGAATCAAACTTTGCTCACCATTAGGTCCTCTAGTATTCTGACTTTTTATTCTGACGGACGGACTGACAACCATCTAGTGACTCCTTTGTGAAATGTCATTTAAAGACATTTAATAATGGTTCAGTCTGATCAATAACAGAGCAGGATATCTGGCACAGAAGAGATCATAAAATCAAGTGAAAAGTTGGACACGTTAAACCTGTTAATCCCTGATTTTGTAAACTCGGTTTAGAGCACATTGTTCTTTAGTGTGCCCAGTACTTCAGTTTGTGGGGGAAATGATACACAAAAACAAGACAAATGTTAAAATTAAGACCTGTTAAACATCTCCCTTTAACAATTTCAAAACAGCATATTTTTGAATCTTTTAGTTTGTATCAAATCTTTTAGTGGGGTTTAATTACATGTTCCAGCCCTTAAAGTTACCTTCTTAACCCTAATGTCTGCCAAAATGCCATAGTTACTAAATGTATTACTTTAAATTCTAACATGTATTCAGCTCATGTCTTATAACAGCTGATTTAAACACATTGTCTCACAATCTTGTCTACAATAATTTTTTTTCCACCTTCATAACAATCATATCTAACAGTATTCAAGTCATCCACACAACTATGGAAAACTTATTTTAAAACTCACATATTTAAACATGTTGCAGGAAATTTTACTAATATAGAGAAATGATGGAAGTCTTTGGATTCTTTTTACCAAAGTTCGACCTGGAAAAAGTCTTCCAACAATGATCACACAGGTTTTATACCACAAATACCACTTCAGACTCTGATTGGTTATTGCATAAACACATCATGCCACTGTCAGATTATACCACTTCGCTTCAAAGTGTTTACATGAAGACTCTGGCTCCAAGCTTAGACTAGCAATCAACGTTGAGGATGGTTGGGTGGTAAAACAGTCCAGTATCTCTTAGAAGTCTTGCATCTAACACACTGAACTGCAACATTAATGAAACTAGAGTAAAAGTTGAATAGGTGAATAATACATCGAAAAATATTGTTTCCCTTACACGTGCAACAAAACTGAATGTGTTGTCTTAAATTCAGTCTTCTAACATGTAATCAGCTCATGTCTTATAACATTTAATTCAAACGTCTTTTAACATACCCAACTAAAACATGTAGTCTAACAATCTTGTCTAATATCATCTTTTTTCATTCATAATAATTTCTAACAGTATTCAAGTCAAGCACACAAGTATGGTTACCTTATTTTAAAACATTTACATTTACATTAAACCCTGGCTTGATTATTTTTCTTGCCTTTTTAATAAGGCCAAGTCACTGTTCACAGAGTTAACGCACATTAACATGTCTTTTTGAAATATGGCACAGTTGTGTAAGCGGCAGCGGATATGTGTGTCACAGTCACAATCTGCAGTAGCAGGTTATCTTCTGGTACCTTCACCAAAGTGTCATTCAACTGATCACAAAGTATAGTCAGGATATTACTGATGTAAAAAACAGCACCATCACTATTTGAAAAAAGTCATTTTTTTTATTTTTATTATTAACATTTTTTGATTCATAGACATTTCACAAAGAAAAAACACAATATGTATACATTAAAGCACATTTAACATTTAACCCCCACTATTACCCCTCCCCCTCCCCAATCACCCGCCCACCCACCCACCCTGATCCCCAACGAACACCCCTGTGGTCACAATAGGAATACACACACACACACACACAAAAAGAAAATATAATAATCATATATAATTAAAACTAAACTACTCGCTCCACAGCCCCTTCCCAAGAGTCTCCCAATAACACTAAGTAGTTGCCCCATTTCATAACAAACAAATTCCAAACCCCCAGCCTTCTGCTTGACCCCTGCTCGAAAGCAGCCACCCTCCCCATCTCCGCACACCACTCTGGAAATGAGGGCGCTCCATCCGACTTCCATCCCCTTAAAATAATTTACCTGCCGATCATGAGACTGGTCAGAACCCAATTTTTTGTGTTTATCCCCCAAAGTTATGACCGCCCCATCTCCCAAAATACAGAGTCTGGGGCAAAACTAAATTTGAGTGCCCAAAAAGTCACACACAAAACTCTGAACATTCAACCAAAATTCTTGGATCTTAACACACCCCCAAAAAACATGGGTTGTGTCTCCAACTTCTGATTGGCATCTCCAGCAGGTGGGTGTGTCTTTAAGACCAAGCCTATATAATCTAAAGGGGGTCCAATAAAATCTATGTAAAATCTTAAATTGCATAAGGCACACCCTTGCATCTCTAGATACAGACTTGATGATGTTTTTTTAGAATCCTAGCCCACACTCCCTCCTCCAATACCAAGTTTAAATCTTTCTCCCATAATCTCTTGATAGAAGTTAAAGCTCAATCCCCCAGACTCTGAATTAACAGGGAGTAATACACTGATGCCTCATGACCTTTTCCAAAAGCAGTAATCACCACTCCAAAGTATCTGCCATTTTAGGGGGGTGTATGCTACTCCCAAAAACAATACAAATGACAGTGTAGAGTCTTGTGAACCATATTCAGTTGGTTTTAATTCATTTAAATTATCTGTTGCATATAGCGAAGCCAAAATACAATGTCCACACATGTGGATGCAGGATCGCACAAGATTAAGAATGCGAATCTCGGAAAACAAAAGAAGAATTGAGTGAAAGTGAAAGTGGAGATTGATAGTAAAAAAAGGACTTAAATATTGATCTGTTTCTCACCCAAACTTATCATAATGTTGCCTACTGATAGCATTTTTAACAATTAGCCTATTAAAAAATAGGAACCCTAGTTAGCATGCTAACCAATTAGCATGCAAAGCTACCATAGCATGTAGCAAGCTAACTATGCTAAACAGCCAATGTCTTTTGACTATAGGTGGCGCTGTCTCAAAATGTCAGGACATGATGCCGATGACACATAACAATTTTTCTAAAAATCCGCAAAGCATTCAAAAGATACATAACTTTATATTAAAAATTAAAATGTAGGAGAGGCAGTATAACCCAGGGAATCCAAAACACAAAGCTAAAATAGTCATTTTTGAGATTAGTGTCCCGAAGGTGGCACCGTCACCAAATCTGGGTTTATATAAATACCAAGTTTCATTTCAATAGGAGAAAGCATTGCCGAGATACAACTTTACTCCTTGTTTTGAGAGAAAAAAAAAAAAGTGAAAAAAAATCCAAATTCTATTCAGTGTGGCTCTGTCTGAAGATTATCTGAACCACTTTTTGTGAGAATCGGACGAAGTGTGAAAGATGTGAAAAATTAACACTAAATGATAAACATATAACATTGGGTTGGAAGAAAAAGAAAACTACCTTTGTATTAAAAGGGTCATACCAAGAGGAATCTAATTTTCCTCACGTCATTTCAAATTGTCAAAAAAAAAAATTTTTTAGGTTATTGTTCTATAAAAACATACTGTGAGATTCAGAACTCTAAACTTCCTCTGCACTGCAAAAAGAAAAAAAAATTTAAACCAATCTGCCAAAACGACTCGTTCTCTACTTCCTCCATATCGGGTGCTTCTCATTTCATAAATTGTGAATCCTCGTTTCCTTGCTCCTCCATCCTCCAGCTCGTGACCCGGAAACCGATTAATGTTTTGCAACATTAAGGATGTATCAATTATCTAAATGTACAGCGAGGACAGATGAAGCTTATTCATTCCTTTTCTAAGTTCTCGGGATACAGAGTTAATTGGTCTAAATCCGAAGATTTGGCTCTGACAGCGTACTGCCTGGTAATGGCTTTTCAGCCGGGCAACTTTCAGTGACCCAAACAGGGCATTAAGTATTTGGGCATTTTATTCCCAGCAAATTTATGAGTTAATTTTGACCTTTTAATAAAAAAGTTTTCAAGCGATGTGGACAGGTGGAATGGAAAGGTTAATGTTATAAAAATTTATTGTAAAAACTACCTACTACAGTCTCTCCCCATTGAAGTTCCCCTCTTTTATTTTAAACAGTTTGATAGTATTGTTACACAGGCCAATTGACAAAGGTGATTTAGGTCTCCCCAAGATTTTGTTTTACTATTATGCTTTTGGTCTCATACATTTGGCGCATTGGTCGCTTCCACCAGAGAGAGCCCCTCCCCGGCTCTTTATTGAACAGGAGGTCCTTGCCCCTATCTTGCCTTTGAAAAGTCTTTCTACCAAGCTGCCCGGAGAGGTAAGGACACATCCCGTTATCTCGCACATGCATTTAGTGTGGACAAAAGTTTCACACGTGTTCAATTTGGACATTTACCTGAACGTTGCCACAAGTATTTGGTTAAACCCTAAATTGTGCATTAACAAGTCCCCTTCCTGTTGGACAGAATGGATTGGGAAGGGAGTTGCTACGCTGGGTGACCTGTATGAAAATGGAGCGTTGAGATCTTTTGAAAATATTATACAGCGGTTTGGGTTCCCAGATCTCAATTCTTCAAGTACTTACAGCTGTGCCATCTAATTTGCACCATCTTTGGGTGTAGTACGCAGCCCGCTATAGCGGCAGACACTCTTGAGATGGTGCTTACTGCTTTTGGAAAGGGTCACGAGGCTTCAGTGTACTATTCCTGGCTAATTCAGAGTTTAGGGGATGGGGTTTTAACGTCTCTTAAGAAGTTATGGGAGAGAGACTTGAATTTACTACTGGAAGATGGAGAATGGGGTATGATTTCAAAAAACATCAAGTCTGCATCTAGAGATGCAAGGGTGAGCCTCTTTCACTTTAAGATTATGCTTCATTTTTATTGGACTCCCTCCAGATTGTATAGGCTTGGCCTTGACACACCCATTTGCTGGCAATGCCAGTTGGAGGATGGGGACATAGCACGTTATTTGGTCCTGTACTAAGATTCAAGATTTTTGGTCGAAGGTTCAGAACATAATTGTTAAAAGTTGATTCCGTGTATACTTGTTTGTTTAAATTTGTATTTGGCATCAATAAAAAAAATTGTTAATTTAAAAAAAAAATACTGCACAATCATCATCAAGTAATAGCACATCGGTGTCAGACTTCTGATGAAAAATGGACACTGACTGCAGTAGAAACATGAACATTTACATTTATGCATTTGTCAGACGCTTGTATCCAGATAGAGTTACAGTGTATTCATGGTAAAGTACATATTATCAGTTTGTAAATTCCTTGTAAACATTCGATTGCACTGAGCAGTTACGCTCTGCTTAAACAATGTAGTTCTACATATTTTAACAAAGAAGTGTAAAAAGCCCTGTACCAAAGAATCAACAGTCTCATTTCCTTTGAATTACTTTGCTTGTAATGGCAACAACTGTCATGGTATTTTGCTAGACTTGTAAAACATCCAGCCTCCTTATAGGTTTTGAATTTGGGAAATTCTTCCTAAAAGAAATTCACATTCTTAAACAGAATCAAACAACAATAAAAACACTTATTGTCATCATTTACTATTAAAAGCTAAAGTAATTTTTCATGACACTAGTGTCACCAAATGCAGTTGCAAAAATCTAGTTTTTTATTTTTTTATTTTTACTTTATCAAACATTTATTTTTTTATCGTTTTTTATTTCCCGATTTCTCCCTCTGTCTGCCATTGGTCAAACAAACAGATTATCCCACCCCAAAACCATGCCACTGGTTGAGCCAATGTTGCTGTGTCGGGGTGGTCTGGATGCTCAAAACAAACAGAGCAATGTTATGAATGTGCCACAGAGTCACAGTGTTAACACTCTTAGTTGAAATCAACCTATGTATCGTTTAATTACCGCTGTTTCTGGATACTAAGCTGGGAT
The DNA here is from genome assembly GCF_019703515.2 of Myxocyprinus asiaticus. Classification (NCBI taxonomy): domain Eukaryota; kingdom Metazoa; phylum Chordata; class Actinopteri; order Cypriniformes; family Catostomidae; genus Myxocyprinus; species Myxocyprinus asiaticus. Next base: position 14,308 of record NC_059380.1, on the reverse strand, counting down.
ATGAAAAAGGTTTTTAACATCAAAATAAAGACTCAAAAGGCTGTTGTTCTTTTTACATGACATCACAATGTTCAAGGTATAGTGAAGTCAGAGCTGTCAGAAAATGTGGAAGAGGAAAAAAAAATCTAATAAATGAACAGATATGTCAACCTGCCTCAACCTTATAGTGTGGTGGTGGTGGAGTGGACTAAAGCACTGAACTGGTAAGCAAAAGGTTGTTGGTTCAATTCCCACAGTCACCACCATTGTGTCCTTGAGCAAGACACTTAACTCCAGGTTGCTCCAGGGGGATTGTCCCTGTAATAAGGGCACTGTAAGTCACTTTGGATAAAAGCATCTGCCATAAATGTAAAATGGTGACCATATTATTATTTTTACTGGGCAGTGGTGGCTCAGCGGTTAAGGCTCTGGGTTACTGATCAGAATGTCAGGGGTTCCAGCCCCAGCACCACCAAGATGCCACTGTTGGGCCCTTGAGCAAGGCCCTTGACCCTATCTGCTCCAGGGGCACCGTATCATGGCTGACCCTGCACTCTGACCCCAGCTTAGCTGGGATATGTGAAACAAAAAAGAATTTCACTGTATATGTGCAAATGTATAATGTGTGATAAATAAAATTATTAATTATTAATTATAATTATTATAAAATATACTTATGAGAACACAATTCAACAATTCAGTGTTTACTTGTTTACCCAAAATACAAAAAAAAAAAATACAAAAAAAACATCATATTAGACTTTAATTTGGGATGATATAATTCAAAAATGAAAAGAGAAAAATCTAAATTTTAGGAGTATTTTGAAACCAACATTTGTAATAAGACTTTTGGCTCAAAACCTTCTAGTTCCCGAGATAATGTCAACTAGTCCCGGACTCTCAGAGCAGTCTGTGCTCACCTCATCATCATTCACAAATGAGTTGTCAAGTCATGTTTATTCATGTAGTGCTTTTCAAAACAACACATAGTTTCAAAGCAGCTTTCCAGATAATTATGCTGTAACAAAAACGGTGCTTTTAAAGTCCTCAGTGTACATTTATAATGAATAATGTGATTAAAAAGCATGCCTTAAAAATTATAGTCTTTTGGCCCCCAGTAAGCAAGCCACAGGTGACTGTGTAAAGGAACACAGAAACTGTGTAAGATGTAGATAATCGAGAAAAATAACCTTGTGAGAAACCAGGCTCACCGGGGGCGCCAGTTCCCCCCTGGCTAAACAGCATGATTACAATGCCAAAATTAATTATCTATGTGTAATACAAGTCTAATTTTAAGTAAGTAAACTGAGTAGATGTTGTTAGATAATGTTTAAACTAAAGGATTTTGTATGAACTATAAGACTAATGATGAAGTGTCTATGAATTCCGTTTGAATTCTATTAATTCTAATTGTTTGCAGAAGTGCACGTAGATGCAGTGTCCATTTATTTGGTTTTAGTTGGTATTCATTTATCATCTATGTATTCTGTTATACAGTAAATGAAATACACACTGAGTGTATCATCATTCACATACACACATACAAAGTGGCAATATGCATGTTACATCATCCCATTTCATTAATATATTTCTGGTTTTCAGGCTCTCGGGAACCAACACATTTCGAGTGAAAGCATTCTGTTCATAATAGTCCGTTTCATTCAATAAGAGGGAATAAAAGTAAGTTTGAATGTAGCCTGATCATGTTTGTAAAAAAAAGATTTAGTTAACAAATCTTGAATTATACTAAATCATTTGTATTTACTGGTTGTCAGCTGGTGGGAACCCAAAAATTGATCTTAAGTCTATTCAGATTGTGGACAGAAGGGGAAAAAACATGCTAAATGTGAATAATAAAGTGCACCTAACCATTTAATTGTGCATAGTTAGGACAGCAAAATAAACAAACTTTAAAAAAACAACTCTTCAGCTGTTGGCTTTTTTTATTTTGGTGCAAACAAACAAACAAAATTTGGTAGAAGCTAGCCAAACATAAAAATTATGATAAACATTTGACTGGACCAAACAGATAGTTCTGTTCCAAACTAACGCCACTGACCGAGTCAGTGTTGCTGTGTTGGACCATTTAAATAAACAAACTGTAATTGCAGATGTGATGGGTAAAAAGGTGACAGAATGTAGGTTTAGTAATTGGGGCTAAAATATTAAGAACATTACAAGCAAGTAGAATTATTTTATAATTGCCACATGGCCTAGGTAACCAGTATATGTGAATGATGATCCACTCAGTGTGTATTTCGCTTATAATAGAATAAATAGATGATAAATCTGTAAAGCTGCTTTGAAACAATGTGTGTTGTGAAAAGCGCTATACAAATAAAAAATGACTTGACAATGTAGCGACGACACTGGCGTAGAATTGGGGGAGACCCCCTTCCCAATGCTGTGAGGGGGGTGATTTGTCATCATCCCCCAGTCATGCATCTGTCCTTGTTTATATATTTTTATCAGCGCTGAAAATAATTTAGTATGAGACACCTTGCAATTGCATGGCTGTGAGTCTGTCATAATGAGACAAAAAACTGAAGTCCCCCCTCCATTGTACAAGTTGACATCGCCCAACTAGACAACAGTGTCACGTGGTACCTGTTACTTTTCTCAGCGCTGGCCAGGATGCATGAGCTCACTGTCGTTTATTATTACTGGATGAGGATTTTTAAAAATGCTTTTATAGATAATGCTGAGACAGATTTTCATTCACAGGTATGAATCCTGGGCAATTATCAGTTTTTATTAAAAACAACTACCCAGTGTAAAATGTCTCCAAATGGATATAAAATGTTCTTAGATTTAAATGCGGATGCATGGAGAATTCAATTTTGAATTTTGCAGGAATAAAAGACCCAAAACAGTAAGTGGCTGTCAATGTGCAATTTCCGTCTGTAGGTCTGTTACCCACACAAAATTTTCGTATAAATTTAGAAAACATGAAATACATCATATGAGTCATACATGGAGTCAGTGGAGATGTTAAAGAGGTCCATAGAAATGATCAGTTGTTTTTCATGGTGAGAAAAGCAGACGGGCATTTCAGATGAGCAGGTAAGGGTAAAAAAATTTCAGAAACATTAACCCTAATGCTTTTTCTGAATGTTTGATATGATACAGTGTATAAATATTTAAGAATATGCATTGAATTAGGAATGACGCGATTATATGGTTTTACTGTTAACTGCGATTAAAAATATCACGGTTAATTTAACCGTAAGAATTTAGAATCCACAGTTAAAAACAGAGAAATGCTTTACATACTAATGGCAAAATATTATATATAATTTATAAATATATATAATATAAAATAGTTTTTCGTAAGATTTTGTAAGCCTTATTGGGAAAACTCTGTGTGGGTACTGGAGCTGTTACTATGGTTACGGACGGTGGCCACGTGGTGCTTTAATGGCTAGGTGTTGCGAACTGAACATGAATTTTCAGTTCACGTAAACTGTTATATTTTGGAATTTGTGTGTTTAAGCTTCAGAGGAATTCGATCTACAAGACTCATATCCATCAAAAAAGTGACTTAAATCGGCTGTTTTGCAGCATTTAAATGACAAATGTAAAACAAGCAGACAGAAGTCATAGAAAGAAACATATTCTACAAATGGGACAAGATGCTCCACTAATCGTCAAACAACAAACTAGTAATTGTAATATTTTTAGCTGTGTTGATTTTAAAGTGACAAATTAAAGATGCCACTTTTTGTAATGTTTAAGTGTGCTGACAGCGTGCACTTGTGTGCAGTTACCATCAGCGAGTAAACTTTGAAAAGTTGCGCCTAAATCGTCCTCATTATTTAAAGCATTGCTTCTGTACAAATTCACCGCATTCAACAATAAATGTCAGTTTTAGTCATGATCGGACTTTAAATCACCTGCTGTGAGCAATGTTCCTGTTATTATTCCTAGTCCACAGGTTTATTTGTAAGGTGTCGTGGACAGTATTTAGAGTCTGTTGCCGATTCTTTATGTTGGGGTGTCTGACAGAACAACGGATTGGTTTAATAAAATGATGCAGAAGAAAAAACTGTTGAATGCTGCAAACTACATGTTGTATACCCACAATAATCTTATATTTACACACTTTTGAAGCACTTTGTTTACACTTAAGCACATCACTGAGCTTGGGATGCGAATAAGCAGTATTGTGCCCTAGATTGGAGCTTCTCATATTATAAACCTCCTATTGTGTGTGTGTGTGTGTGTGTGTGTGTGTGTGTTTCCCTTTTTTGTTATTATAGGGCTTCCCTTAGCATCCACATATCCCTCAGAAATATGTCCACATAGTCGTTTAGACAATTGTTATATGATATACTTTTTTTAGCATCAGTGCTGTTGCATAATAAGAAAATGTGCAAATAATTGTAAAAGCGGTTAACCGCGATTTTTTCTCAGATGGTAATATATATACTTTATACTTTAATATACTTTATTCAATGTAGGGATAAAATGCTCAGATAAAGCGTACAGTATATTGTTACAACAGATAGGTGTGGATTAACTGTTAACCTTATTTTTTGAGGATCATCACGTGCACTTTAAACAGTGGAGATAGTTATTTCTAAATTCATCAATAATTTTAACAATCAATCAATAATTTATGTCTGTGTATGTATCTTGCCAATAAACTGAGAAAATGACGCTGGTACTGTTGTGTAACATCATTCTGTCACATTCATGTTCACATTTTCAAACGTCTTTTTGGGCCCATTGTTGAAAGGTGCCTCTGTTTGTTCCTGGTAGGCAGCAGATGCCCCCACCCTAATCCTAACCATATGTAGCCTGTAAGGCTGAGTACCCTGCCGGGAACAACCAGAAGCACCTTTCTCCCATCGCGTCTCTTTGGTCAAGCGTCTTCTTCTTCTGTATTGGGCAATCATCAGTTTGTTTCAGCTTTTGTGATTGGTGAAGACTTCATTGCTTCCGTCAGCCTGGCCAATTGCAGCCCTGCTCTGTCGCAGCAACATTTATAATCTCTCAGTCACACCTGCAGGCTGTTTGAGCATGAACGTTTGAAATCGCAGCAAGAGGTTGGAGGCAGTGGTGGGTGAGTCATTCAAATAAATAAATAAATAAATAAATAAATAAATAAAATAGATAGATAAAAATACATGACATTTTTTGGATTTATTTTCTAAAATGTCTTCATGTTTCTAATTAGGCCTATTTCATAATTGCTTTTTGTAAAATTATTGTGTGTGTGCCTGAAGTCTTAGTGGGATGTTGCTAAGAAAGGATTATTCTTAAAATAAGGTCTGTGTTTCCTCGTACATTGTTGCAACACCAGCAATGATGTACAAATCTCTGTACTTTTTGGACAAGTTCTACTTTGTGTTTTTGTTGTCTGACTTCACTACAGAACATTAAGGGTGTTTTCATACTAGCACTTTCGGTGCGCACCCGGGGTCGAATGACGTCAAAGTTCGGTTCGTTTGTGTTATGTGAACTCAGGTGCGCACCCGCAAAACACACCCGGGTCTGCTTGAAAAGGTGGTCTGGGGTGAAGTTCTATTGAACTTTGGTACGGTTCGCTGCTGATATAAATGCAATCGTACCAATCGAACCATTTGTGATGACCTAATTTGCATCTTTGCAGGCTCCCGATCGCAATTATTGTGGTATAATGCATTTCACACACCAGTTTGTGTCCAGATAAATCCCCTTCAGAGAGCAGCTCACATTCTTCACATCTCTTGCAACGCATCCATGGGCTCGCAGCAGACAAACACTAATATTCATCACATCATTACACATTCAATGTATCCGCAGGAAACTAACACAAGTGGTGTTCTGTGCATGGCAAGTTTTCATGGTAAATCCAAAGAGACAAACTTTAAAACTTAACACAGTGATGTCTTGAGTTGTTACCTAGTTTCAGTGGTAAACAACTGCCGCTTGTAGGGCTGATGAAAATGGCTTTTGAGTTACAACTGTATATTTACCAGCAGTTTTTTGAAAACGTTTTTTTTTTTTTTTCAGTGGTACACAAAAAAAATACATTTCTTAAAGCTTATACTTGTGGCAGTAGGTGACCGTATGGCTGGTTATGAGGCCAGTTTTATGCAGAGTTTTAATGGATATTTACTCTAGACTCTTAAGCTCCTCTAAAGAGACTGATGGCTTCTTCTGGGCTTCCCTCACAAACATCCAAGCTTTTTCAGTTTCACTTTGAGGGACAACCCTTTCTCTTGGCACTGTGTGGATGGTGTGATTGTAGCCTCCACTCTTGGGTAATTAATCCAACAGTTTTAATTAGGAAGTCCAATTTTTATTTTATTTTTTTCCCCAAACTGATGCAGTTTGAGTACTCTCTCTCTCATCTTGCTGTACAATGCTCTTGTCACCACTGTCCTTCAGATCTGCACCCTGACCAGATTTCCTTATCCAGATTGGTACTTTTTACTTATTTTTAAATGTCTTGCAGGTTGAGGTCAATTGTTGGATGATTGTATTTGGCATATGGGCAATTTTTCAACTGTGTAAAAATGGAGCTAGCAGAGGGGTTGAATATTTTTGCAAACTGCATATTTTAACCCTAATTAAAAACATTTCCCAATTTATAGATAAATTAAATATGCTAAATGGTGGCTTTGCTTTCCAAATGCTAATTATGCTTTGCTTTCAAACTGCTCTGTACCATCTCTTTTTGCTCTTTTGCATCAGTTCTCGCTGTGGTCTCATGGTTGGAAGTTGATTGATTGTCTTGCTACACCTCATTCATGTTCAGTGCATTTCAAATGTATGACTTTACAAAAATAAAGCAGTAATATAATTTTGCAGTGACCTCTTGTGGTCAGTATAAATATTTCACAGAGCGCTTGTGTTATTAATGATTTTGATTTAGCAAGAGGCTTGTTCTAATTCTTGATTTTGCAGCGCCCTTTGGCAAGCGTTTTAATTTTTTACTTTGAGCTCTTGTTTTAATGATTTTGCAGCGAGCTCTTCTGTTTTAATTCATGATTTCACTGTAAGCTTTTGTGGTGTTTTAATTGATTTTGCAGCAAGCTTTTGTTCTAAATCATAATTGCAAGCTCCTATGGTGGTTTAAATTTGCAGTAAAGTTTTGTTAATTTATGACTTTGCAGAAAGCTTTTTTTAAATAGATTTTCACTGCAAGCTCTTATTGTTTTAACAATTTCATTGTGGGCTCTTGTTTTCAATTTTTTCTGCAGCAAGCTTTTGTATTCTAATTCTTAATGATTCTGCAGTGCCCTCAATCATTTTAATGATTTCACTGCAAGCTTTTTCTTTTTTCACTGTGGGCTCTTGTGTTTTTAATGTTTTTACTAGTGCCCAACCGATTTATTGGTTGGCCGATAAGTCTTTCACAGATATATCTGTATCGGTGTACATGTTTTCCGATATGCGCAGATATGAAGACTTTTTTCAGAACATAATGCACAAAACAATGCTCGGGGTGATTTTAGAATTTGTCAATGTAGTTTGTCCAGCAGAGTGCGCTCTGACTCCATTGTTTACAGAGCGGAGTTGACTGTGGCTCTGCAGACAGGGTGGAGTTCAGCGGTGTCATCACGGTAAATTGTTAACTAGTTTGTGAAATGCATACTGGGAAGTTAATAAACAATATCCATCTTTTACTCTCCGTGACGAGCTTATCGCTAACTAGCTAGTCACGTAGCTACTTTCGTACCTTACCAGCTGAGTGGAAGCTAATTTGTAAACATGTATTCACCAAACTGTTTGTTCAGGATTCACTGTTTAGTTCCCCCTTCAACTGAACAATTACAGTCATTGCATTTATAAAATGTAATATTTAAAAGTCTGGTTTTCCACTGTTGAAAGTTTCCCCTGAACTTGTATAGCAGAATATGATGTAACACCGCTGCCACTTTCTCTTGACTCGGCAGCCGTGAACACTGAGTCATTGTGACTTTTGTTATACATAAACAGCAAAATATTGCTGGTGATATTGATAAAATTGTACTTCAGTATTACCATGGCATTTATATTTTATACTTCCATCCCTACGTTCAGAGGGAAATATGGTATTTTTTTCAAACGCTGACAATGTATAATGTTATTCTTTTAAATATTGAAGCAGCCTCCTGAGTACCTTTTGCATAGTCATATCATTGCACAATCCACAAAAGATCTTTTTCATTCCAGCTCAAATTAACTATATCTGCCACCATATCGGTAATAGGTGAGAATTTTTTTTCCCCTCAAATCGGCATCGGTCTCAAATCCCATATAGGTCGGGCTCTAGTTTTTACAGCAAGCTCCTGTGGTGGTCTAAATTAATTTGCAGAAAATATTTTAGAAAATCGCCCTTTGGTAAGTGTTTTAAATTTTCACTGCAAGCTCTTGTTTTAATGATTTTGCAGCAAGCTCTAGTTTTTATTCTCGATTCCCGATTTTTTTTTCTCGTATCATAAACCATAAACCACCGAGGGGCTAAGCAGGGAGATTATGTTTGTGACTTGTCACTAGAAAATAGTCCAAAAATACTTGCATCTTGATTTAAAGTTTCAAAATCCAAAGAACAAACTTCGGATTCTAAGACATGAGTTTGTATGATGTAAATTATAAACTGCATTAGACAACATAGGACTAAATTAAACGGTCAACAAACACTGCTCCAAACTCACCCCCTCCCTACACACGAGAACATACATCATAGGTGTTTTGACCACAAATTGTGATTGACACACATTGCCCCTTCTGGTCACATGACAACACTTTTAAAGACACCTGAAACAATTAACTTTAGTATAGGTCCTACATTCCAGCCCCTAATTAATATAACGGCGATAATTACCCATGACATTTTACATAGGAGACGTGGGAAAAAAACATTTTCAAAAAAACCTCTAAAGGTACATTTTCAAAATACAATTTCCTCTTTCACATCAAATCAACACAATTAGTATGTTTTGAACCATCTTTCATGAGTTCATGTAAAGTCTTTGTAAAGAGGTTACTAGCACTTAGCCAGTACAGAGTGATCTTTTCACTCACTGTCATGCAAATGTGAGGTCAGTGTTTGTGACAGTCATGTTATTAAAATAAGTCAAATATCTGCCTCCTGCAGAAGGCAAATTTTGGTCACAGATCTGTCCAAACAGTTGGTCTTAATTTGTATCTGACGAACAAATCCTCTTCTATCTGGAAAGACTTGAATAACTTTTATCCAAGAATTGTGAGGTGCTGAATCATCAACTAAGAGCACAATGTCACCTGCAATGAAGTTGCGGACTGCAACTGACCATTTCTGTCGTTCTTAAAGTTGAGGCAAGTATTCTTTTGTCCATTATTTCCAGAACAGATCAGACATATTGCACTGGTCTCAATCTACGATGAGACTAGCATAAATATTCTCTTTGGAAAGTCCCAGGTGGCAAAGATGGTGTGGTCTTCAAAAGTAACCAGTGGTTTGGTGTCAGTGTTTCTAAGTCGTTGGGCTCAGAAGATGCTTTGGTGATAGGAAGTCCATTGAAAATGGATTCCATTTCTCAAAGAACTGTATGAAGGCCCTCTTCAAAGTGTTTAAGGTGGAACTGAGAACGGATTGATCCTTCCCATGTTCACACTGTGATCTGAACCTGTTGGAGGACTAAAACTCCACTTGATTCCTTTCTGTAGAAGAGCATTGTTAATCTGCACATGATTCCAATTTTCAATCGCTTGTCTTAAGTCGCGTTAACAAGTTGTCGCATTATCGAAATGTAGTTCCAAGACTTGTCCACGTCTTGTGATTAAATCTTCAACGCGTTAAAGGAATCCATGTCCAATGATTATGCCACTTCGATGTGAACCACACGGATAGCTAAACATGTAAAGATAACTCTGTATCTTTTCACAATATTTCTCCTGCTCTTAACTTCAAAGGTTCCAAAACAATCAACTCCAACTTAGGCCTGGGGTAAGTCTGCCATCTGCTGTTGCCCTGGTGCTACATGTAAACGTTGACCGATCACATTTGGACCATAGTTTCCTTAGGGCTATGCTGTCACCAAGAATCCAATATATTTGGCGCAGCCTGGATGGAATGTAGTTTGACCACTATGACCCACTTCTTGATGTACTTGTCGGAGAATGATACTGGAGATGTGAGTCCTTTTGCCAGTATAACAGGATGGTTAGTCTTGAGGCATGGCTGCCCTACTCAACCGTCCACCAACTCTCAAGACACCATCTTTGAGTATTGGATTGAGTTTGTAAATTTGACTGCTTTAATGTTTTCTCCCTTTTGTAGGCATGTGAAATAATCAGGAAGCAATTTTTTTTTATGGCAATGACCTCATTCGTCTTTCTTGAGCTCTTCCCTGAAAGATAACCAGTGCCTGATTGAGCTTTGAAATTTTCCGTTTCCTTTTCCAAAGATTTGTCTTTGATTTTCATCTATGCCTGATTCTGCTAAAGACATTCTCAACTATTTTCTCCTTTGACTCAAACAACTGTTTTTGTCTGGGTGTCAAAGACTCTAAGCCACTGACCTCTTTAAGCAGATCCAAGATGAGAAGTGATTGATAAAGTATGTAACAACATCCACATTCTCTTCAGTTTGCACGACATTGACTGTAGCACTTTATCTCTGGATCATCTGATTCACATTCTCCAAGTTAAAAAAATTGAGGCCCAGACACCCATGTCTCATTCTTCATGAAGGATTCCACTTTTGACCCTCTTGAAGCCACATCTGCTGGATTTATTGCAGTGCTCACATACCTCCATTTGAGATGCTTGAGACACCTTGAGAATTTCTGAAACTCTGTTGGCAACAAAGGTTCGGTAGCTGGAGATCTCATTCTTGACATATTTCAATACAGAAGTACTGTCGGTCCAGAATTGTGAAGATACACATGTAGTTCTTTTCTCCACAATTTGTCCATACAACTTGACAGTGTTGCTGCAGTAAGCTCCATTCGTGGGATAGAAGCAGACTTCAATGGAGCTACTCTAGCCTTCCCCATTACAAAGGTAGTGTGTACTTGTGAGTGAACATCATGCAATAACAGAAGTTACTACTCCATAGCCATCTTCACTTGCATTAAAGTGGTGTAACTGCTGTAGTCACCTCTCTGTAGCCCACAGGTTTTAAGCATCTGTTGATCTTAAAGCTTTCTAACTGATGCAGTTCATCCAGCCAACTGATCCACTCCTGAAATTTTTTTTCCCCCTGCACAAATCTTGCAAGATCTTCTTAGGAATTCTGGTTCTGTCTGCTAAGGGATCATGGATATAACTAACTGTAGTGAGGATTCCTCTTTTGGTCAGAAGTCTCTGCTGAAGTACAATCTTAAACTTGAAGGCATCAGATTGAAACCCAGCACTCTCTCCACAAGAAGTATATCTTGGCCTAAATTTAGGGCCTTCACATTTTTTACTTGATGTTCCTCAGGAATTTTTGCCAGCACACTACAACTATTGCTTATCCGCTTTGTCAGTATAAAGCCTCCCTTTAGCACAATTGGCTACAAGGTCGTGAAAGAGAAACCGATTTCTTTGGTTTTCACTGACACAAGACAGTCATCGACATGAAAGCAATGCAATATTGTATTGGTTATCTCTTCTGCACACTTTCTGAGGGCAAAGTTTGCACAACTTGATGTTGCTCCAAAGAGATGTACGACCATACAATACTCTGTCAAGGCTAAGGTCGCCATCAGGCAAGCAGAGGAACCTCAAAAGGTAAAAGTGCCAATGGAAGATTTGGACCTGATGAAACATAGCTTAAACATCTGTCATAATCGCAATACATACTTTCTTGAATGTAGTTATCACTCCAATCAGTAGATTAGTTAGATCTGGTCCTTGTAAGAGCTGGGTATTAAGAGATGCTCCTTGGAATGTGGCTGCACAGTCAAACACATTGCAAAGTTTTCCTTTCAAAGGATGGTAGACACTGTAGTGGGGTATATACCAGACTTTACCATCATTGCGTCTCAGATATTCAGCTGGCACTCTCTCAGCATAACCTTTGGAGATAACGTCTTTCATGAATGCAGAAATATTTTTTCAACCTTTTTTCTTTAGGTTCTGTGTACACAGTTCAGCAATTATCCTGTTGTTTGGCATATGAATATCTTTCTCAAAAATAAACCAATGGAATAATGGCCATCTACAAGCTTTGAGGAGTTTGATACCAGTTTGATAAACTTGTGATCTTCTCTAGAAAAACCAACTTGTTCGTCTTGACTGCATTCAGGAAAATCGGCTTTAAATTGTCATTGCCAAAGCTCATCATGATTCAAAACTGAAATCCTGTTGGTTACTTCATTTACAGATTGAAATGGACCTCTTAGTGGTCCATTTACAGTCCAAACCAACATTGTTCTGATTGCATATGGTTTGTCACTGACACTGTGAATCACTTGCAATGGCTCCAAAACCTTTGGGACATTTTGTTCCTATGAGCAATTCAATATCAGAATCAATCATGTAAATTTCAGATGTTTTAAATGTGGCCATACCTGAAGATCCTTCTCTTGTGGGATGTTTCCTCTATGCACAGGCATTTTGTCTTGAGTGTAGGCATCAGACAGTTCACAATATCATTCTCCATCTAACGCAGGCGCTGCTAATACTGAAACAACATGAGTATTTATCAGTTTCTCTTGACCAAGAATGCGTGTTCTTCCTGTGAGGCCGAGCTTTTCCATCAGTCCTATTGTACAAAACACTGATGTACTCCACTTGATCAAGGAAAGCATAAGTGAGTCATGTTTCCCTTTTATTGATTTAACTCTAACTGGAACAATTTAAAATTTTACGTTTCTCACCAGCCCCAGTAGATCCACCTGGACTCAACAGATACCAGAGCACTTGTCCACTGCGGTGTCTGATTCCTCCTTTGCTTCTGTTCTTTCTTTGGATGAATGTGAAGTACACTGGGGTGTTTAAGATGGCATACTTTACATGAAAGGCTATTCCTACAGTCTTTACTGATGTGTCCAATACACAAACAGTCAAAGCAAACTCCATTCTCTAAAAATGCAATCTTTTCATTATGAATACTTTTCAAATAGAGAGCACAACTCCAAAGTGTGTTCACTCTTACAGAAGAAACATGACCTTTTGCTGGATGAGATTTTCTTTTAAGTTCCAATTTCCTTTCCAAGGTCGTGATGGTAGTAGCAAAGCTGCTTCCTTTTAGGTTTTGAATGAGACTGTGACTTCATTTTACTTGCATCTTTATTTAATGGCATTGAAGTATACTGTAGACTGCCAAACACTGGATCAGACATATTGTCTTTCAATAAAGGGTTAGGTTAGGGGGATGAAAACCACCATGCTCATGCCAGATTGCCATAACTTTTGCCAGCAAGATGATAGAGGCACAAAAGCAAGCCCTACCCCCCATTTTTGAGGGTGCTCTTTCCAGTGGTGTCACCGCTGAGTCTCTATGAGGTCAGCAAGTGCCTCAACCCAGTTGGCCCTCTTACAAAGTGCCATTTACATCTTAGAGACTAGGCGGCCGCAACACACTACAAAGGCACTGCTGGGATTTGAACCCAGGATCTCCTGTTTCCTAGATAGGCACTTTAACCAACTAAGCCACAGCACCTTTTGCTGCAAAGTCTCCATGGGAGGTCATCAGATCAATGAATAGGCCATGCTATTGAGAGCATGAAAGTGTTTGTTTGAGAAAAGAGTTTTGGTGGTCAGATAGACTTGTTCGTTGGCTAAGTGTGCTTAGCAAAATGACTAAGGCAGTGACTCTGAGTTAGGTTAGGGTTAGGTTAGGTTAGGGTTAGTGTAGGTTAGGGAATTGTAATATCCTAAGCCTAGGCCCCAAAGGGCCGAGGCCCGGTTGTGCACAGGCCTTCTCTCAACTTGTCGCTTCCAGTTGGTTAGGTTAGGTTAGGGAATTGTAATATCCTAAGCCTAGGCCCCAAAGGGCCAGGATATAGGGATGAAAACCACCACGCTCATGCCGGATTGCCATAAGGGTTAGGGTATAGGGATGAAAGTTAGGGTTAGGTTAGGATATAGGGATGAAAACCACCATGCTCATGCCGGATTGCCATAACTTTTGCCAGGAAAGGGTTAGGTTAGGGTTAGGATATAGGGATGAAAACCACCACGCTCATGCCAGATTGCCATAACTTTTGCCAGGGAGGTGATAGAGGCATGAAAGCAAGCCCTACCCCCCCATTTTCAAGGGTGCTCCTTCCAGTGGTGCCACCGCCAAGTCTCTATGAGGTCATCAAGTGCCTCAACCCGATTGGCCTTCCTACAAAGTGCCATTTACATCTTAGAGACTCAGCGTCCACAACACACTACAAAGGAACTGCTGGGATTTGAACCCAGGATCTCCTGTTTGCTAGATAGGCACTTTAACCAACTA